>NC_049205.1:51919450-52186950 GCF_013347855.1 Anguilla anguilla
CCCCTCCTCTTAGCGGTGCTCCGCTCCTGCAGGCCCAGTGCTCTCCCCCTCTGTGCCTGGCCTACTGGCCTGCCACTCTGGCCCAGGAGAAGCAGGGGCTTCGGGGCGAACAGAAGTGACTGATTCGGCTCTGAATGTGGCAGCTCCCCCTTTCTTAACGAGAGTGGCGGATGAAAGAATGGAGCAGATGTAACCCCTGGGAGCTTTGCATCATGGGACCTTAACTTTGTCTCGCTTTTTTTTTTTTCCAAGGGCTTCCTTCATATTTGTGGAAGACTAATTTGCACCATAAAAAAAAAACATCTTTGACCTCAAACTAAGCTAAAGATAGAGATAAACCTGTTTCATGGAATGGAGCATTTGGATGCTAAATGAAAAGTAGCTAACATACAGTTTCTCACAAAAATAAAACGAAAAACAAATACTGCCGTCGTAAATCGTTTGAGATGATTACCACATGAGCTCAGCGTTCTCTCCGGGCCTGAAAAGTGAAATGAAGGAAAAAAAGCTTAATTAACCTCATAGTTTTATTGTACATATTTGTCCTTTTTTTGGTCCAATTTGTATGAAGGTCCTTGAAGGTGAAGAAGAGAGAGAATCTTGTTTCTGTGAGAGCGCTTTGAGGGTTTCTTGCACGCTGTTACTGCTGTCACTCGAGTGGTTACCCTTATCTGTGAATATGCTTCTATTCAAAGTATTCCCCCGCATGACTTCGCAAACACACCCAATACAAGTGCAAGTCAGAGTTAGGCTGGATGAAATAGAACAAGGCCTCACTGTGAGACCTCACGCAGGTGCAAATACGGAAACTGACACTGTGCAAGACTATGAATGCTGCCCCACTGCGTATTACCAGACGGTTGTATACCGATTGCTTTGCTCTGTGGCCTGGGTCAGAAACTGCGCGTTTGTGTGGCTTTAAGGTAGCATATCCAGCAGAAGTGCCCCGCAGTCAGGAACTGAGTGTGGAGCAGGCCAGTGCTGACTATGCCCTGGGGTCCAACAGGGCAATGTACAATAACACTGGCAGCAGCTTTACCCAGGGAGAGCGCTCCCTACCTCGTTATCCCATAGCGACTCCTCTGGGGTGATTGGCTACAGTCTGCCTGCGCCAGCTGAAAGAGATGTACAGTCCAGATGCGCGGGCCCTATGGCAGTGTGCGGCTCATCTGGTGCAACACAGATAGTGTAACATAAGCACCGGCTGTCTGCAACAGCAGCAGCAACACACAAAAAAAATATGAAAGGGAGCATTACTACTTTAATCATGCATAAACGAGGCAGGACTCGGTGGCACGTGATGCGGGCATGTTGTTATGCCTGTAATTTTGCGTTTAGTTTTTACTCAGGGTTCTCTCCAATTTAAATGAGCGTTTGTTTTATTGACTGTCGTATGAATCTGTCAGTCAGAGACCTGCAAGATAATATCCTCCTCCTATTTCAAAGAGAAAAGCATCTGCTTTTTGCAGAATGTACGCTTAGTTCGCGGCTGTTTAATTTCTGTCATTTGCACGGGGGCAATTACATCAGTAGCGTTTCTGTTTTGATTCCCTGTTAATATTTCTCTGCTCGTGATGCAAGCGACAGAGACTTTAATTTACCTGTTATTGCGACGTGTCAAAGAGGACCATCTAAAAGGATTATTTGTTGTCTTTTTTTTTCTTGCGAGGTTTGATAAGTGAGTTGTCTTCTCTGTCCTTCCCCTTAATCAGACGCATAGAGTAGCCCGGAGGAATGTACTGTCCGCAAGTAACAGAGATGAGCTCTCCGCTAATTGATAAGTCTTCTGCTCTATTTATGGCATGGCAGTAATTAGTGGGCCATATATTGTAATTCATTAATTAACACCTGGGTACCAGTATGGATTAAGCTTCTTTGTTTTAGATGCACATGCCATTAGGGGAAACAAAGGAATGAATTTATTAGTGTAGAACCCTGTAAATATTCCTAATGTCTGTGTGCCTTTAAGGAAAGAACAGAGGCGCCCATAAAACTTTTGTCAGCACTTGCTTACAGATTCCATTCTGCTGCGGAATATGTTAAGGAAGTGCTGTATAAATTTAGTTTTAATTGTTTTGTACACACGCCAGTGAAAAGGAACTGATTGGATACAGTTCACAGGGAGTATATTAATGTGTTATTTTCATATGTTAATTGGTTTTGCATAATCTCTCCCCTTGCATGGTTTAGGAGTACCTGGCATTGAGGATGCGGTGATTGGGGGGGAGGGGGGTTGCGGGGGGGACTAAGGAGAGGGAAAGGCTCCAATTTACATAAAATCGGCTCCTTCAAACATTAAATAATAATGCGTCTGTGAGCTCGAAGGTGTGTTCAGTTAGCAGAAAACACATCTTTATAATTTATACACCAGCTGTTTCAGTCCATTCTCCTCCCCTCCTGTTTTTAATGAAATCTCGTTAACGGAGAATTGACTGGGGTGAATTGAGATTTTAATCCTATTGACGTTCCGCCGTGGAAAGGCACACTGGTGGGAACTTTTAATGGAAGAGCCCTGTAATCAGAGGACACTTGTATTCAGCGCGCTACAATAATGAATCTCATCAAATGTTAAAGCCAGGCCCGTGTGTGTGGGGCTCAAATTTCAAGGTTTTTGACCATCCCCATTTGAGGCATTCCTCAGGGAGCGTGTGATTACTCAAGTTTAGCAGTTTATTGCCTCATCTTTCAATAGCCACTGAAGCACAAAATTCTCATCTAGGTTACTCTTTTTTTCTCTCCTCCTTTTTCCCCTCGCGAAGAACAGGGCAATATAGACTGCAGAATGGCAGGAAAAGATCCTGCTGCATCACAGTTAGCTGTATTATTTTATTAGACACAAACACGCACACACACACACACACACACAAACACACACAAGCAAACACACACATGCGCACACACACACACACACACACACTCAAACACACAAACATGCACACACACAAAACACACACACATGCAAGCAACACACACACACACACAAACACGCAGACAAAAACACAAACATACAAACACACACATAAGCACACATGCACACACACACTCAAACACACACATGCGCACACATACACACACACACTCACACACCCAAACACACACAAATAAACACACATGCACACACACACTCAAACACACAAACACGCACACACTCAGACACACAAACACACAAACACACACATAAACACACCTACTCACACGTCAAGTAGGATAATGAAATAGATTAGTAAGAACATTGATACCTGTATGACAATGCCCTTGATCTGAGTAGGAAACCCTTCTATTTCCATGGTTTTATATCCTCTCGATGAGACCGGAAGCATTATGTTACATATTGTGGAGGCGCTGCAACATACGGGTGCTGCATGGTGGTTTGTAATGGCTCGGTCTGACACAGGAATGCCATTAAAGGGAAAAGGTTTTGTAGAAAATAAAGCTTTCTGGGGCAGAGGCCGAACAAACAGTTTCACGCAGTGTCTGCACATCTGAAATATTGAGCCACCTCTTCAGTTCTCTCACGAGAGATCAAGCAGAGGCAGACCAGGCAATCTTCCCGGCCAACTTTGATGGCTGGCTGATTTGGTGAAACGAGCAGGGCTTCCTCATTTTCATTGCATCCCAGTCAGGCAAAGCAGAGGGTAAATCACACACAGGTGATCAGGTTTCTCATCATTTTCTTTGATGTATTTTTTTCCCCAGTAAAGCAGGAATCTAGTCAGGAAGAGAAACGCTGTCTGAACTGCCATGTTCCTGTTAATTACAGGTGCAGTCATCAAATCGAGACGGGTTCCATGTACTGTTTAAGCCAGCAGTGCCTTGTAGTGGTTATGGAGCTGGGCTTGAACAATGAGGTTGCAAGGTTCAAATCCCCATTGGAGTTCAGCCATTGTATATCCAGATACATAAATGGGTAATATGTTGAATGATAAAATGGGGCTCTGGGTTAGGGTGTCTGCTAAGCAAATAAATAATGATAAAATGTGACACTTGAAGCCATCCTCAGCTTGACATGAGGGGGCCCCTGTTATGGTTCAGTTATCCTCTGGCAAGTTTCCAAGGAAGGCTATATTTGTATTTCAGCAAATATTTGCATTACATTCATTACATTACATTACATTCATTTGGCAGACGCTTTTATCCAAAGCGACGTACAAGAAGTGCATTTTCATGATCGTATGATTTGCTTCTGTCATCTCTGGACACACTAATACGTAGGTATAATGCCAATCTAGCTATATCTGAGATAAATCAGGTCTTCTGCATGTTAACATGTACAGCAGACTTAAGTGAAACAAGAACAACCAGTGCAAGCCAGAGCTGGTGCACAGGTCATGTGATGTCATGTTCTGTAAGGAACAAACATGATCTTTCCCTGTAAAAGAAGAGATATTTCTAATTAGGAGAATGTGCTGCCCTGCTGGCTGCTGTACTGTGAATCCCAAAACAATGTTTTTTTTTTCTTTAATGACACCAGTGTCCTATTGTTTCGCTGGTTGCAGTGATGTCATGTACATTCAAAGCCCCCACATGACCTTTCAGATTCAGAGAACGTTCTGATTAGGCCGGCACATGGCCCTGCTGGTGTGCAGTCAATGCCCTCCCTCCTCGGTCACCTGGTGTTTAAGCCAACATCACAAGTTGTAGTAATCGAAAACGCTGGCGTCTGACCAGAGAAGGATCTGACTTGACCATGCAAGGTGTCCTGAGTGAGACTCAGTGGGGGGGTGGGGTGGGGGGGGGAGTGTGCTGTCTCTGCAGACGCCTAGAGAGACAAGGTGAAAAACAATGACACTTAAAGCCAGTGTCCCCCTTGGGATCCCCGGGTAACATCCTCTAATTGCTTTCTGTGGCGGAGGTGCATGATGGGATTCCGGACAATACGTGGAAATCAATCGGAAGCTGTTCCTGAGAGCATGTTTGCTTTTCTTACACTCCGCAGACAAACACTAATTCAGGTCAACAATTAAAGGGCACCTTGGGTTATTTACTCTTATTTTGGCAGATACGCTACCACTTTATTTGGAACATGAAATTAATTTCACACAAACGTTTACTTGAACAGGATGCCTGGGAATAAAACGTTTAGTTTGGACGTGCAGTACCAAGCACTCTGTAAATCGATGTCTTATGAATGCTCGGCCTAAACTGAGAAAGGAGACCTGGAGCGCTGATTGGCTTCATAGGAGCAATGAAGAAGGGGGTCATTGGGAGCGGAGTTCTTTCCAAATGTCTAAAAGAAAATGAGTAAAAAAAAGAAACTCCTTTTCAAACATTAATAACCTTTATTGAGGTGACAAAGCAACATCCACGCACTGCGGCCCCAGATAGACCCTGACAAAGGCCTATGCTGGGCCACAACACATAGGGGCTGCTTTTCAACCTTTATGATAGCCATGTCAATAGGGCGTAATAAAGGATTGGTATAAGTGCTTGATATGTAAATGCTTGAAGTAGAAATGGTTGCTTTAAATGCTTTGGTGCATCAAACCGGACACTTGCACAGGGGTGTATTACCTTACAGGTGTTGCAAGAACTGCAGTGTAAAATAGTTCCAGCTTGAATGCCTGGAGTGCCTGTGGGAGAGTATCTAATTCCTCAAGTAGATACATATATAAAGACAGGGCACCTGATGTTATTATGCCTGGCTAGGTTAGCTAAGCTCTGTTGTTAACTTATTTGCTCTCGGTTTGAAGGACCGACCTCACAGAGAAGCTGAGGGCACAGTACTGTCACTCACCTCGATGAAGACATTGCTTGGTGCACCAAGAAGCCAGTTGCATGGCAGCCACTACCTGAAAAGAGACATCATATAACATTACCCGGTTCGATATCTGCAGTACTGCAGGTGAACAGAAAGGCAGAGACACAATCCCCCATGAGCTAAACGGTGCTCTGAATGAAAACAAAGTGAGATCTCAGGCTCTCTTCCTGTTCCCCCCCCCCCCCCCACCAGCACCGTTAAACAGTGTTAACCAATCATTTCACAGCCGTTTAACCATGAGCAATGTGACTACCATGTGAGAAAACTAAAAGCAGCCTCAGAGCAGTTACACGGAGCCTGGGGTTTTTACAGCATGGATGAGGAGAGCCTGCAGTTGCAAACCAGTAACTTCCTGGGAAAGCTTTCTGAGGTCCATTCATTGATTAAGGATTCCATAGACATAATGAACCTTCCGCCATCCATTAGAAAGCCATAGTCTTTTTTCTTCCCATTTCTGAAATGAATATCCTGCCCTGTCCCTTCAAGTGAATTGATCCACCATCTTCTCTCCAACTGGAGTATTGATAGAACTTCCTGTGTGTAGATGGATAATGAGGACTGTTACATGAACCACAGAACATCATACAGTTAAGCAGGGAGGGTGCAAGAATCACTTTATGAAGAATTGGGTGTGTTGGGAAAATTGTGCAATGCTATGGCCTAACTGCCACTTTACAGACCTGCAGATATACAATGAAGTTAGGTATTAAGAATATACATTACTCTACACATAATATACTGTTTCAGCATTTGCACAGCATGTATGTGTGGGAACTTGCATCCTATAAATATGTAATAACTCTACAATGTGGAATTGACTATAGCATGACACACAATAACTTTTGTTAGCATATTGTCTAAACTTTTATTGATTAGTGCATATAACTTCTTCATTATTATATACCAATTGGGGCTTAAGGTGTCAAAATGCTATTCTCCTAATAGCATATAGCTTTATCCATTCTGTTGTTTTAAACCCAGGATGGGTTTTGCTTCGCATAAACGTAGAACTTATGCTCAAACCTACACAGTGTCTGCAAACTTCTACTAATGATAAAATAACAAATAAAAGCGATGTGCATTTTAAACAGTCACCTTCTTTGTTTACATATAATACATCTCATTCATATATTACTTCATAAATAGTACATGTCAAAATTTTTTATCTGTATGCACAATTTTTAAGAAGAATCCGGCCTCCCGGGGAGTTACACTGGAAGAACACTGCTCCAGACCCCCTCACTGCTCAATCAGAGATCAGTGTTTGCTATGGGGAGCTGGGGGAAGAGGAAGCCTCCAGTGTAAATCCGCCGTGTAGAGAGGAATTTTGAGAACAAATCCCTCCCATTGGCTGGAGGCACTACCACGCTGGGTACACCAGACAAAGGTCCTGTTTGAGGTTCAGGCTCCTGCCAAATATTTGCCTTTGTGTGGCCAGACCTGAGAGGCTGGGGGATGTTTTGCATCTTCATAACCTTCCGCCGTTCCACTGGCAGGGGGAGTGCAAACAGCACCGTTTTTCGGGGGGTCTGCCTCGTCCCTCTTCTTCAGCATGACCACTGGTTGCGGTTGTATCAAAGGAATGGTTGCAAACACTGGAAAAATCAAGAGCAACCGCCACAAACCTGTCTTTGTCAAAAAACTGGGTTCCCAGGAGGAGAAAAAAAGATATTTTAATCTCACTGCATTCCATTTCTTGTATTTAAAAGACACTTTATTCAGGAAAATTGAAACAATCACTTTCCTCCACTGATCTGCTTCTATTTGGTTGTCAAAAATGTTAATCTTTCCTTCGGCCTGAAATAATGAGCTGGCTTTATTGGTCAAAGGCCATAATAATTTGAGCTCTTATTTTATAAACTCATTTCTGCAGACTGACATTGTGATAGGAGCAAGAATAATAAATCACAAACACGTCCCCGAAGATTGCATTGTAAATGTCAAACTAGACAGGAAATTGTAATTAAAGAAAGGAAATTGCTTCAAAGAAGCACTTGATTTTAAAATGAGCTAAGCATGGAATTTTGTAAGCATTTAATTATGGCCCAATTTGCAGAGACTGTTTAGTTTTTTTCCCGCTTTCTGTCTCAGTCTTATTATAATTCTCTCGTCTGCAGCATGGTTATTCAGGGCTCCTGATGGAGAAGAGAGTGGATCTCTTTGACCAGGATAGAGCTTAATTCTTATTGCTCTCTTTAGCAATTTAGGTGATGGTTTGATGATATACTTTCATGCAATTATCACTGTGTACTCTGCTCTTTAAAGTTTCTATTTAGGTGGAGATAAAAGGCATTCAAATCACAATGGTCTTTCAGGAATTTGGTCCATTTTTGTGATCTAACCCCAAACGTTTCAATAATTACATGCCGTCTTCTGGGAAGAGGTACCTGACAGCTGTAGAATTGAATGAGCAACAAAAAATATTGGATTCCACCCATTACTATTTATTTATGCAGCAATAACAACAACAGAATGCAGGGAAGAGATTATTTTCAATAAAGCTATTGGTTACAAGCGTTCTCAGGCAATGTCGACTATTCTGAAGGAGACGTTTATTTGCTGCTTCTCATTTCAAAAGCTTCCTCTAAAATGAGCTTTCCTTCACTGACTTCTCTACAGAGGGGAAAACTTTGCATCCTTTGTGACTCACAGTTATCATTCTTTTGCTTGAAATAATTTTGCAGAACCACCCAGTATCTCTTGTATACATGTCTGCAATAAGAATCTCTTAAATACATTTCTGCATATCTTTATGGGGAGACAATGGGATGCTTAAAAAACACTAAATGGGGACAACGGCATATCACTGTTCATATTGTTCAGAAATGGCAACTGTACAGTATGTGTAACATTACAAAATTTTACAATAGCTAAAGCATTCTCGTAAGTGTCTACATTTAGAGAAATGGCACTATTAATGAATTTGGGTGAATTCAGATGACTGATACTGGAGTAATTCACATAATTCAGTGAAAATGCCTGACTTAAAAATCAGAATGTAAATGTAAAATCCTGAAAATCTCACCACAGGACCACAGGGGCAAGTGAAGACCCACCTGGAAATTGACCTGTTTGGCGCTGTGTAGCGACTATTCTCTCCAGCCTTGTGTGATGTTAGAGCAGATCTATTTTTCGTTATTAGGAGAGTGTGGGGAGATGAGGGGGGTGTTGGGCTGAAACCCCCAGAGTGATGCTGTCCCCTGCTGGGTGGGGTAGCACTGCTAGGGGCCTCTCCACCTTGGCATTTTGGATCTCGGCCTTCATGGTGATGTCACACTACCACCCCACAGACCGTCTGAGCAAGAGGAACAACAGAATTTCAGCTGAAGAGATCAATTATAGATAGAAGGAAATGAATGGGCAAAGTAATTTAATAAATTATTGAGTTGATGTCGTATATCTCGTACAAAAGCAAATGAAAAATTTGATTGTGTGTTTGGATGAAGCTGGATTTTAAAAAGAGCCTCAAAATTATATTTAATTATTAAAAAAAGAACAAAAGATGCATTTTAAAGGCAAATTATCTTGAGGGGGCTTTCAAGGGAGAGTAAAACTAATGAGGGCATTCAGAGCTGCTGTATATGAAAACAGTGTGACTAAGTGAATGCAATGTTTGATCACTGGGGCTGGTAAGGCCAAAGTTTAAAACATGGCATTCCTGTCTGTTTTATTTCCGATTTGGATAGAGCATTTCCTCTCACTTGTATCATTCAAATATTTTATTGGTTTGAGAATTTGACTCAAAATTAAACTTGTATTTTGAGACTTAAAAAGGGAGGATGACTCACCAGCCGCAGTGAAAAGGAAAATAAAACTGGTGGTGAATTAGTTTCACTACTTTATAGTTGAGTTTGGACATTTGCTCTTTTTGAACTGTTTCAGAAGGCAAGGGTGGAGCGACGGGGAGCGTCAATTTATGCACGTTTTCCGAACCATCGTACCCAGGACTCCAAATGACTTCAGAGTCCTCAGAATCAAAGGAAATATTGGATGGAATGGATCAGGTTCCTGGATGAGGTGCAGCGCAGTTGAAAAGCCGTGTTGGGGTCCTCTTCTCTGCGCAGTTGGAAAGGCGTGTTGGGGTCCTCTCCTCTGCGCAGTTGAAAAGCCGTGTTGGGGTCCTCTTCTCTGCGCAGCTGAAAAGCCGTGTTGGGGTCCTCTTCTCTGCGCAGTTGGAAAGGCGTGTTGAGGTCCTCTTCTCTGCGCAGCTGAAAAGCCGTGTTGGGGTCCTCTCCTCTGCGCAGTTGAAAAGCCGTGTTGAGGTCCTCTTCTCTGCGCAGTTGAAAAGCGGTGTTGGGGTCCTCTTCTCTGCGCAGTTGAAAAGCCGTGTTGGGGTCCTCTTCTCTGCGCAGACACTGAACACACAGGTCTATGACGAGGGGGCTGTAGAGACGGACTCACACAACACGCTAGCGTCCGCCCCTGTTGTTTAAGATGAAAAATATTCCCAGTCGCTATTTTTAAGATGAAAGCATCTCTTTTGGGAATGGCAAAATTAGAATTTTTTTTGCAATTAGTTCATGCCGTGCAGTCGACTGCTTGTTGCCAGCGCTCCCTTGGGAAACAAATATTTGTGTGTTAGCACGACAAAAGGACGCCTGCGATCCCTGCGTATGAACCACAGGATGGAAGAATCAAGGAACTCTCTTTTTGCTCTTCATGTTGGTGTAGCTTAGGTAGATCTCCGTATCTTTTAATCTTCAAAAGTCTTTCTTTTTCAGCTGAGCCTTGCACACGCACAAACATACACATGCAGGCACACACACACACACACACACACACATACACCACACCCAGATAAGCCACACACATGCACACACAGCATGTTGCGTTCTTTCATGCTTGTGTACTCGTAATGTGAAGATCAATTCGTTGTGTAGGGCCTGTCCGGTTCTGTCACCTTTATTCAGCTATAGATTTTTCTGCTTTTCTTTCTCCTCACTTCTCTCCTTTCATAGCTTCACTTGTCAGTCTCATAATCTACATTATGTCATATGAGCCTGATGATGTCAACACCCAATTGTCAGGGATATGTTTGCTAATAAGCCAATGGTCAGTTAATTCTTCTCTTTAATTGGTGGTCTTTTTTATGTGGGACTCCAATTGTGATTCAAACCAGATCAGCCACTGAACTGTAACAATACTGGCTAAACTCTGCAGCTTTCCTGTCTGGAAACGTTAGCTTTCCTCTCATTGAAATCATCAGTGGACAGAAATGCAGCGGAGAAATGCACTCACAATTCATCTGATAAACTCCAGAGAGGAAAACAGCACAGAAAACATAGCAAATAAATGAACCAATCTAACATCTGTGGCCTCACAGAAACCACAAGCGGAATTAAGAGCAGCTTTGTGTGATTAATTGTTTATATCAGTGAAAAGGGGATGCTAAAAGCTGAGCTTTAATTGAATGTGAAACTTTGGTTTAGCTCTGAACTGAACCACTTTATTGAATTGCTTTCTCACACTTAAAATGTGCTTTCAGTACAGAACTCATTCTGAATAAAAAGGGTGGGAAAATCAATTATTACTTATTTTGCTTAAAGTGTACAGTGTTTGAGCGCTTCAAAGTTCAACTGGAAGTCTGTGCTGCATCCTGATAGAAACACTGCACTGGCAATAGTCTAGTCTTAGCTTTGCATGCATTGCCTATGGACTGAACTTGTGAAGAAGCTGATGCATGTCTTTAGGCCTTGCAACAGCAATGGAGCAGAAAAAGGTGCCAATGTAAAACCATGCAACTTCACTAATGAATCCAGTTACAGTACATATGCTGAAGTATTAAATTATCATAAGACTATCTGCTATTTTGACAATTCAAATGAGAAATGTTTTGTGTGCATAAACAGTTCAACCTAATGAGAAAAAAAAAAAGATGACAAAAAACTAGAATGATTACAAACCTCCCCATGGCATCTGGCATTACATGAAATATAAGAGACTAGAGGCGAGTATGGTCCTGTGGGATTGCAGGCCACTGTTACTGTAGCGCTTGCACAGTTGGGCTTGGATTCCACTTTTTGGGAAACATCCATAAGGTGAGGCTAAGGTGACCATCCATATGTAGTTTTTCTGGTAGGCTAACTCAACCGGGTTGCCTATTATAAAGATTCTGTTTGGTTTTAAGTGAAAATGGTCTCAAAGCATATATGTTATCATGGATAGCTAGCTAGCCAACTGCAGAATTACATTTGAAACAGAGGCTGAACTATAAGCATAGTCAAGCTATAACTAGACTGAGTCAGCCCAATGCGCATTAATTCAGAATGGTGATTGAACTTTTGTGGGTGCTTCTTCATAGCCGCGTGTATAGGGAAAAATAATGCACACGCCCTGGCCAATCATGATCGAGTAGTCAGCCAAACCATTGTAAATTGGTTCTGTGGGTGCGCAACATTTGTGAGTTGAGAGTAATACTGCTTGTATCATGTCTAAAACTGATTGCATTTATTGACGCAATAGGCTAAGTATTAAGATTTTATTAAAAAGCTTTGAAACTTTATGGAAATGCATGCATGCATTTTCTATACAATGAGTGGTGCCACCCAGCCAAGAAACGTTAAAAAAAAAGATTCTTAACTATTCGCGGAAACGATTAGGAATCGAGCACATTTTGCAATCACTCAATCTGTGAAAAAATTGAAAATCACCATCCCTAGTATTTATAGCTCTGATGACTCATTCTGCTTACCCCCTTCCCTGCAGAAGGGTTAGGGTTAATATCAAATTAATTTCTGGGTATGCGTGTATGCATGTGTGTATGTATGTATGTGTGTGTGTGTGTATGTGTATGGTATGGGTGTGAGAAGTAGAGAGAATGGTAGCAATTAAGTCACCCATTAGTAAGCTTATAAAGTGCAGGTGCCACCAGATCACTGAAATGTCCAAGCCCTTTTCCTGTATTGTAATTGAATTACTCACCATAAAGGCGTTGTATTCTTCTTCTCTTTCAAGGAGGAGTGGATGGGGAATGAGAGTGTTGTGGAGGGGGGGATCCTCCTGTAACTACCTGAGAAAGCAGCACATCAACTGCTGTTAGAGCTGACTTGAAGGTTAAATATTAGGAAGGAATCCAATTCCTCTTGTCTATTCAGCTCAGCGGTGTGTTAGATTGCGGCTGGAGTGTGCTTACAGAGTGTGGGATATGAAGTAGGCTAATCAATCCCCTCCGCTTCATTCATATCAGCCTACCCCCCCCCCCCCCCCCCCCCCCCCCGGGCAGGGCTTCTGCTTTCCGAAAGCCAATTCCACACGAAATAAGAACTGTGACCCGCAGCTAGACGGTGAAGTTGAGTTTTTTCCCCCCTTCATGATTAATCTCTTCTTGGGTGGCTTTCAGTGCAGGAGAGGGGGATGAGAGAGAGAGAGAGAGAGAGCGGGAGGAGAGGAGGAGTGGAAGGAATAAAAAAAAAAAAAAACAAGGAAACATACAAGTGGCTGCCTTGTGATGGGCAATTTCCTTTTTTTCCTTCTTACTTCTGAACAAGCCTCGGTGTGCTCGGCGAGGCCAGCTTATCGGCAGGGCGAGAGAGAGCGCGCGGGAGAGAGAATTCATTTTTTGACGGGGCCTCATTGACAGTGTTGACATTGAGAAAATGAACCACCTGATGTGACGATTAAACGCGGCCGCCCGTAATGGCGGTCTGAACCGCGCCGACGGTGAAACTTTAAGGCGCGCTTTTCAGCAGGCCCCTGTCTACCGAAACGAGGGCTCTGGACTTCTCCGGAGACGGAGAGCTTTGTGGAGCGTTTGTTGACTAATATTGAGGGATACAGACAGACAGACAATTATGCTGGTTGAAAATAGCCCCGTCCTGCCCTTCCATTAGAATACACTTGAACCAACAGTCTGGTAAAAGTATACATTTTTACCAACACCTCTTTAAAAAGTTTCACTTTTATATCTTCTTGTTTTCGGAAGTATTTTCACCATTTTGCTTTTTTTTTTTTTAACTGTGAGTGACAACTCTTTCGTGAGTCATAGAAATTATGTTAAACAGCATCAGAAATGGCTATTTCTAATGAATACTGCCAGCCAGCTTGTGTGCCAAGAAATATCAGAATCAAGCAAAATGTGATTTAACCTTGAATTTACACATTTTATAGGCTATAGTGATGGCTGTCACTGACCTAATGGCTGTAAGCTAGATTATCCACTAGTTTTTGGTTTGCGCACAATAGGCACTCTAGGTTTAACGCATTGTTAACCCGTGCCACTGCCCACCCCAGTGTTTTTTGGTAGGGGAAGACATCTGGGACAAGGTGGGGATGACGTTCATGATTGTTTGAGCTGATGTTTGGGACTACCCTACCAAAAAGGGCAAAAAGCATTTAGACATGATGATCAGCTGCATCCAACATGGTTCCATAGGTCCTGATGCTGGCGGGTCGCTGTAGTGCTAATTTGCAAACCAATAGTGGACTGGCAGCTGGCACCGATGGTGGCCTGATAGCTGCTTGCTTGCTAGATAAGATCAGGTATGAGAACCATGCTAACTGACACCTGTTGCAAGAGAGGAATAGAATATCCCATTAAAAGCTAAATGGACCCTCTCTACTATTGTTCGTTCAAATGAAAATTCTGCCAAAAAAAGCATAAAATATAGCCGCCACCAAGTTACTATTTTCAGTAATAGATGGTCCTTAAAACACAATATCACTCCTGAGTTATGTTCAGCCAGGTAGATTTCACATAAGTGGTTCTCTTGAATTTCTGTAAGGCAGGCTGGGAACTATTTTTTTGTGGGGGGGGGGGGCAACTGTATTTTGGCCGCATGGATTCACTAGGGGGGACAGCGGCAGGGTGGGTGTGTCACCCGAGCAGGACCGGAGCCGGTGGCGGAGGGGGCCGGGGGGCCGGGGGGTGGAGATCGATAGGAAGGCAGAGATATATGGGTGAGGGCAAGCAGCCTTTCAGAGGGGAACATTTGTGCTTCATGGCCCATTGGAGTGAGTCAGAAATCTCCCTGGTCAAACTTCTGCTAAAGTCTCCGTTTGTCAAACTTCAGCAAATTCAGCAAGTTATTTATGAAATATTTGCTCAGATGTACGACTGTATTGTGTTGGATAAAAGCGGTTGAGATGCTTAGCAGCTATTCAGGTATGCAATTGAAAAATGTTGGTAGAACTGACACAAGATAGCTCCATGCATACTTCTTCATTTCGTATGGTGTGGAATATATGCAAAATAATATATGTGAAAAGTGAACACTAAGGTGATATTTAAGTGTTTATTTATTTGAATTGTGATCTGTGAATCATTTGGATTTTGTTAAGCACACCACTGATGGGTTACTGGTGAGTGGTTCAGACATCTGTAAGTATACTGGACTAATGAACTCCATTAAAAGCTGCAGAAGAAAATGGCTTTAAAATGCAGGCTGAAGGCCTGGAGAGAATAATCCCAGTCAGTTAAGTTAAAATCACTAGCATTACGACAAGCGCTGCATTAAGAAAGATAACTTCACACGAAATTGCAGCGTAATGTAAATACTTTTTTTCTTCTTCAATGACACAAATAACAAGGACCACACTTAGCAGCTGAAAACAAAAATCATGTTTTAAGGCTCCCGTATTAAGACCTCTGCCCACATGAATGAGTTACTTGTAAAACTAATTTTGCATGAATTATTTAAGCTTGAAGATATAAGTACTGGTGTACTGCACCCACGGGGCTACTGGCATTCAAAGTAACATTTTACAGGCTCATAAGCACCACTGAAAATCAAGCCATCGCTTCTCTTGCAGATTCACATGACACTCTCTGTGTTTAAGGCCCTCATTCAGTACAAATACTAAGAGTCATTTTATGGCAGAACTGATGCACAGTTCTTCAGTTCAGTTATCCAGTCCTCTGTATGCATTCTGCCCCTGCTACATACACACAGCACGACACTTCATGCTTTATTTGTGCACTCTTCACTTCCTTGTAGCCAACAAACCCAAAGTAACGTTCCCCAGGGACTCTGTAGGTTAAGGCACTCACCACAAGCAAAGGCTGGGTTTTAATGGTCCTCTGACAGTTGCACCATAGACATACACTTTATATATTTGGGAAATGCTACTATTTTCAAAGTGGATTAATTTTTTTTTTTAAAGTTCAGTACAAAATAATTAATTAATAATAATAAAAAATGTGCCATTCTATATTCCAGTGTGAACATCATTTGTCAGTGGAAAGTTTCAGTTTCCACATTTTAAAGGATATGTTGAATGTTGAATAATTAAGTTGGTGAAGTGAGTTTTTTTTCTCTCTCTTTCCCAATGAGGACAACAAATCCCCCCCCCCCTCTCAGATTTGCGGCATTAGGCCCCTCTTCTGCTTTTTAAAATATGTGACAGAAGGCGGGGTGCATCCAGTCAGACTCCTCCCCTCGTGCACTAGTGACAGGCCTCTCAGAGAGGCCTAATGCGCTGTCATTAGTGCCCTGCTCTCGGCTGGCTCGATCTCCACCAATCTACCTCCGTCTACCTCAGGCCATCTGTCCCAGTCAAGCAGAACCGCAAAGGGTGAGACAGCACACCTTTATTTTTTATGTCCTCTTATGGGCCAAATGCCTCCACTCTACACCGCTACCTCTGGGAGAGTCCACTAGCCATCTGTGCACCTTTCTTTATGTGGATTTTTAAAACGAACATTTCAAATGAAAGAAACATCCACACCTGTGTCTGGGTGGAGAGGGGAGGGTCCAGGGTTCTGTAACCCATTCCTACTTTCATAAACATTTGACAGTATTGTTTTCTTTCTTTTGCCGTCCTCTTTTGGTTGACCATTATATGAGGCTCTCCTTACAACCACCTAAAATGGTCACTCATCTTTGTGTAGGTCAACTCAGATCTCAGATTCCCTTATCTGCCCCCCCCCCCACCCCCCCAACCCCCCCCAAAAAATCTTTCTGTTCAGGAGAGTGCTCTGTAGTCGGCAGAGATTATGTTCTTAAAAGGCCAAAGATTTCAGGCTGTTCCCTGAGAGCTGTCACTGGTTTTAGTGGGCGTTTTTTTATTTTTTATTTTTTTGAGTGAACAATCTGCTTTGGTATAGGACGACAGCTGATGCAGGATGCCTTGAAAAGCAATGAAATTACAAACGACAACCTGAAAACAATGCATATTGTATACGAGTTTATAATGTTTAGTTTAGCTGTGAATAGTGGAGGTACTAGCGGAGGAATCACAAGTGGTGACTATAGCGGCAGCATAAACAAGCTCTTTTCAAAGATGGCTACATATTGCCATCGCCATCACAAGCTTAAAATATACATTTCAGGCTTATGAAATAACCATGCCACAATGCCGAATAATTTACATGTTCTCAATTTTGGTTGGCATGGAGAGGAGATCCTTCTTAGCTTATCAGTGCTTAAAGATGCATCTTTTAAAGGCCGCAGGCATATGGCACAACCTAAGGAATTTAATGATTTAATAAATCCGAACCTGCTGGCTCTCACTAAAGGAAGGAAGGAAGGGGTGATGGGGAGTTTATACTCAAAGGGTCCTGTCATTATCTCAGGAAAGAGGACGTGGGAGGATGAAACGCTTTTCTGAAACCTTTTTATTTTAAGGTCTCCATTATGTTTTTATGATTTAGGCAGCACTGTTTTCCAAGTGGCTACACGGTGTAGTACAAGCCTCTTAAAGTGCTGATTAATATGAAATTGCATGGAAATCTTCTCCTCTTTTCCACTCTAAAGGACTTTGATCATCCAATCCTGTGGCACACCCATCAGCCCGTTCCCCTAGGGATGAGCTTTGCTTAATTGATTTAGCCAGGAATAATCAATGTGGCAAAAAGGATGTATTCCAAAACATAATCCGCAAAGAATTTTAAATCTGCATCATGCACAGGCAACCAGTTAAGTGCATCCCAGCCTAAAACTAACCCTCTTGTTCCTGGCATCGTGAGTGTGTCACATTGCTACAGTCTTATGGAAATGTTGAGGAAACGTTGTGCAAACGTTGTGGAAACGCCGCGTGTCCTCTGCAGTGCCTTGGGTGCAGGTCCTGGTCTATTCTAATCATATTTAACAGCCTGTGCCTAACTCTGAACACTGAACTGAATACAGGCCCGAGATTGGAGGGTTTCCAAACAATCCGGAGCTCACCCAAGCTTAGAATTGGTTTTCTGTGGAACATCTCCCTCCTCCCTTTGGGCACCTCACCAATCTGACCAAATTTGTTCCATGGCTGGTTCTGAGCACCAGGAGTGGTTTCACCTCTCTCACTGCGGTTCCTGCAATTCACACATTCTTTGCAGAATTTTTTTTTTTTTACCAGTCATATAGTAAAAGGAGAGGTCCTTGGGGTGCCTAAGACCAAGCTTTACACAGTGCTAGACACTCTCTATAGACAGTTGGAAATATGACAAGCCTGTTGGGCTGAATGGCCCCTTCTCATCATTTGTCATGTAGAATATTACCTGTGGGATCTGGTGCAGTGGGCCCCAATGCTGCAAATATTATAACACAGGATTTGTTTAGTGATGAGAACGGGCCATTCAGCCCATCCAGACCTGCCATTTTGTCTGATGTCAAGAGATGGCACTGCATCATGCCTGCCTGGTCTTCAACTCCCCAGGGAGGCCCTGCCTCTGCTACATAACCTGGCAACCTAACTGGCCCTTTCTTGGAAGGTTCCCAGCTCCGCTGCCAACACACAGCATTGGTCAGTCACTGATTAGCCCTCATGCAGTATTGCACCCAAAGACGATATCTTGAAAGGCCCATGTGCTTTTCCACTGAGTGTATGCGACTGGAGGAACATTTCCATCGTGGTGTAAAATTATCTCCAAGCTTTAAATTTCACAGCCTTTTCCAAGTAGAGGTTCCCACTTTCCATTCTACACCTACACTGGGAAATAGCCATTCCCTCATCACATCAAGTCTCAGCTTCACTCAAGTCCAGAGGTTTTCTGTTGGGAAACAGGCCCTTGCTTGTCTGCAACACATAGAATCTAATCCAAAAAACAAATCCAAATGTTGCACTCTAACTTCAGTGTTTGTAGCATCCATTTATCATTAAAAACTGAGTCATTATAAACAATAACAACAGCAGAAAAACCCTCAGGCCGAGGGCAGCACTTGCATTCGACTGTAGCAGCCTGTCATAATTAGACAAGGAGAGGATCAGTGAGATCAGCCCAAGCATTCCCCTGACTGTTCCCCCCCCCCCCACCCACACCCTCTGAAGCTTTAAACAAGACCTAACCCAGACTAGTCAGACTAATTTCACACACGTTCACATACACAGATCAGCTCTAATGCTCCTCGTGCCACTCATTAAAATTCAATGTGTCCTCTTCATTGCCCTTGGGCAGGGCATCGCCTCTCGCTGAACTTTTTTGTTTCTTTGCTGTTTTAATGTGAGACAAACACTCCATGGCAGAAGCACCTGTCCGTATGATATATTACGGAAGTACAATGCAGCTACTAAAAGTTGATATACTGTAATTGTGTGAGATAATTAGAGTTATAAAGCCCCTGTAAATGCCCCATTGGGATCGGGGATATGAGATTGTCCACAGGAATGCACGCCTACTGCTTTTTTTAATTTAAGGGATGAGTGTTAGTGGAAATATCGTTTAGCCCTGTGATCACATTGGAGGTTTACATTTAGATAAAGACCTGAATGCCCCATAAAGCATTACTTTAGAGTTGAAGATAAGTGTGTGAATTAGGAGGCCGTTAATACGCCTGAACGTAAACTCTCCCGTCACCCCGGCAGTTTGAGTCCACGGGCAGCCGCCTCCCCTCTGCAGCGAAAGCACATAACCAAAAAAAAAAAAAAAAACTTGAAATAATTTAAACTAATTTCTCTTTGGGTATCTACAAAAAGTATGTGTTATATGAGGACTACGAATAGACTGGATTTTTTTTTTTTTTACCTATAAAAGGAAATACCTTTGCAGATAAAAAACTCGAGAGAAAATGCTAGAACTTGCTATATTAATAGTGGTCGTGGTGGTAGTGGGGGGGTTATTTTCCCCTTCCCATTTTTTCCCAGGCAGGCTTCACTCTTTCTTCTTTTCCTTCTTCTACTTTTTCATTCACAGCTCAAATTCATTAAACAGCGTCATTCCACATTAGGCCTCACATGTTCACAAGCTTAATTTATCTTGCGTTGGTTTCAGTAAGTAACTAGTAAGCATCTGTGCCCACTTGCATGTGCTCTTTCTTCCCAGATATCATTGCACATAGCAAACATCATTTACCTTAGCATCCCCCTGCAAAATCCTGCATCATCAGCTTTAGCGTGATTTGGGTGTGCCCCTCATCACTCAAACTTTTTCAACAGAAGAACTGTTTTGACTCATTGGAAACATATTTGCATCCAATTCATTAGAAAATTTCTGACATTTTCAAAAGATATGGGGAAAGGATGCAGGTGTCCAAAGACCAGGCCAAACATAGCCAAACCTAGGCAAACCTATCCAAAACCGTTATTGAAACACATTATTATGTCCTGTAAGGACGCAATCAGAGGGGAATGACCGTTAGATAACCCACTTCTAGGCGACCCCTCTTCAGTCTGGTCACTGCAGCCCTACAGGAACACACAGCCGCAGGAGTGGGAGCAGGATTGGCGGCAGAGGGAGTGGAGGGACCAGATGGAGACAGGGAGTTCTTTTTCCAGACCTTTTGGCAAATATCATCTTTTGGAGAATTCACTGTCATTTTGTAAAAGGCTTCAATAAATTGTACTTATGGACATGTGTCTATAGAATTGACTTATTACATTACCATTTGGAGATGGATGTCTTTGTCACCCAAACACTGCTGCGATGGTTATCCTTATTGAGGCAATAAGCGCTCCCACGACAAATATTCAATTTTACTTATCGGTTGGCCAAATTAAAGCATTAGCAGTGTGATTGTATTGGGTGGGCAAAACCTTGCCAGTTTACTTGAGAAATCAGTTCATTTGCGAAAATGAACTGCTGAATTAGTAATTAGTAAATCTTTCTTCATTAGTACAGAGTAGCCATAACAGCTGAGCAATCTCTAAAGCAGGATAGGATACACTATCCAAGAACTCAGTACGAAGCACAGTACAAAGGGTAATTTATGTTGAGTTTATAGAGTATAGGATTTTTAATAAAAACACTGAATCAGTCAGTAGAGGAACCATCCACTTTTAATGTCTTTCAATGGCCCTTTCCGAGCCAAAACCTCTCCAAACACCGCGCATTTTGAGTAGGGTAATAGCACGGAGTCATAATCTGGAACATTTGCGTTGAGATGTTCATTAAGAATACCTGAATATATATTTTTTCCTAATTCCTATTAATGGAAGCATGCAAATGATTCAGTGGCCTTGGATGCTCCGATGATGTAACACATGTACCATTTAATATATTCGCCCATCAGGTAGGGATAACCTCAGCTCAAGGTTATTGCAGCGTGAGAAATATGAGCATACCTGTGTATGCCTACTTGCTCCCGAGAACTCTATAGACCATGACCCGCGAGCTAGTTTTAAGCACCACACGTCACAAAGGAACCGTGCATAAACAGTGTCTATCATCTTTTATTAACCTTCACAAATAAAATGTTTTTTTTTTGTTTTTTTAAATTCTCTCCCGCTCTCACTCCAACGTGTTTCAGATTTAATAAATTCCGGAATTTACCGCGGTTGCAGGCCAGCGTGTGGCACCCGTTGGGCGCGATCATTTAGAAATAATCGATTGACTAATGATGCCGTAATTTACGGCGCTCGTTAATCTCGCGACTCGCCGTGTTAATCAGACAAGTGGCGGAGTCCGGGCCGCGCATACCTAATGAGCGCGCTCGCCGCCGCCCCGCCTCGCTCGGGCGGTGTATATCCCAAACTCTCCCCCTCAGGCAGGAAGCGCTGCCAGGAGACCTGCTGATTGATGCCTTACCCTCAAAGGGCACCTGAGGTGCATCTTGAAAACGAATAAATGGTGGACACGGTGCGGCATCGTGGGCTTGTAAATGCGTTGTGCTTGGTGTATGGTACAGCGTGATGAAATATTGCCAAAACACGATGTTCACTTCATATTGCTGAAGTATTCTGTTAAATAAATGAAAAAATACGGCCTAATGTGTAACCTGTGTAGTGTATAAAATAATGAAACTAGTTGTGTGAGCTAGTAATGCCAATACATTGGTTTCAGAGAAATGGGGTTGGTGCACACTAAGTTAAGGTTTGGAAAAGGCCTCATTTTTAAAAACATATTGTTGTTCGTACATGCACAACTTCTTCATGCCGATTGTTTTTGTGACCCAAGGTAATTTTTTTCCCCTGATGAAAATATCAAATAAAATATGAACCGAAGTCTGTAAAAAGAGCACTTCGGTGACTCCTGCGCCTGAGCGAAGTCCCCAAAGAGTTCCCAGCTCATCAGGGAGTGGAAGCTACATTGTAGGACCATTTATTGCATACAGTCCAGTTCAGTTCAGTGGACTCTGCAGTAAGAATCGGCTTCATAGTCCGCACTGTTTGGGTTTTATTTTATTCATTTAGCTGAATAATGTGTCCAATGAAGAATACAATTTTGTTTTAATTGGTGTCAGTTATTATAAATTAGATTCTTTATTTTTTATTACTTAAGTCATAAATGGATTAATACCCTCCTCTAAACCCTTTCTGCAGTGTATCTGTACATCCAAAATTAATAAGGCTGACACGGTGTGTTCTACATAAACACAGTCCAAATACGGGATTAGACTAAATGTTGGTGACCACTTACTTTATCAATATGGTTAGTGTGGAGCTTTCCTTGTGAAGACGAAAGGGGCTGGATTAATGAATCTTAAGTTTATTTCAGGAAATGACAAACAAGATGCGTTTGAAAGATCAGCCGCGTTTTATCTGATACAACTTCATTTAATTACATAAAGCATTATTGCACTACATTATTTAATAAGCAGTATCTTTGTCAGTCAGGTGGCTCAGGGTAAAAATGTGCATGGTTAGAGTGTAGGCTGAGTCCTAGCCATGATTGGTGCCACTTAAACTGGGTGGGGAACCACCGGTGGAGGGGTTGATGTGAGTCATAAAATGCATACAATTATACTCACTAATTGTATATTATAAACTTTCAATTCATATTCACAATAATCAAATGAAACTCTGCACCTGTATCCACACTAGTATCTATTGCAGTTGATCTGATATGTTTTTAAGACAAAAATGTATATATGAATGTGATGATGATGGCTGCATTGGGTGGCTCACAGTAAAGGTATTCGCTCATTATGCAGGCCTTAATGAGAGTTTGGAAGCCAGTGGCACAAGCGTGGCTAACTTTCGTCAGTGCTGTTGGCTAATTACAATCAGAAACCCACTGGGACACAAATGGAGGGACAAAATGGCTTCCTTCCATTAGGATAGGGAGGACTCAATTCATCCAGGGGTGCTCAAGTTACCTCTGCTTATGCACCCCTAGCCACTCCTCAGGAACGTAAATAACCAATTGTTCTCTGTGAGAGAGGGCCTAGCTCCCTGGTACTGTGGAGCATGTGGTGTGGAAAAGTATAAAGTAGTCACCGGCTCCCAGGCAAGTGCACGTGCCCAGTTGTAGCGGTCCTCGCTCACGTGCTGATGACACAACTGTGGTGTGATGGGAAAAGACAAAGTGCTGATTCCAAAATAGATCAAGAATAAACAAAAACGTTCATCACGGTGCACTGCTAAAATGGACGACTCGCAGAACCGGCCTAACTCAATAAGCAGTATAAGACTGCCAGCGCCCCCTCCCCACCAGTCATTCTAAAATATTTACATAATTTATAATGTTGGGTTGGGGGGGGGGGGCGCAAATTACATCCTGCTTAGGACCCCTCATGGCTGGGCCTGGCACTTACTGCTCCAAGCTGAGAGGAAGTACAGCAGAGCAGCTTTTTCCCGCTACATGCAAAAGCTTGTTTTGCATCCCTTATTTATGGAGGTCATGAGAAAAGTAAACACACTGCGAGAAATTGAAAACTTTGTTTTGCTAAATTACCTTTGGGGGTCCCAGTCAGTTGCACTTTAATATCGCAGAGCCCTGACTATAGGTGATTACTGTTTTAGCCTAGCCTACCAGCTGTTTACTTTTAGCAGGAAAAATGGGGAAATTGAGGTGCACGGAATTTCAATAACCCGCTGCGTTGCCACGGTGTCTGAGGTGCATCAGCACAATGGGTGCTGCGTGTGCTACAGAGCTTCCAGGACAGCTCACCTCCTGCGCAGAGAACATGCGCTCACGGGCAATGGCCCCACGACGTTGGCACGACATACCACGCCACACCACGCCATACCACACCGCACTGCGGCACGCCACCCTGCCGCATTTCAGTCGCGATACCATGTCTGTTTCGCAGGGGGAGGAGAAAGAGGGGGAGGCGAAGAAGAAGAAGAAGAAGAAATACTTAATGCTTCGAACAGTCCTTAAAACGCACTGTATCCATGCCAGCCTGTGATAACTGGATGGCACTGGGGGTGGGGGGGGGGACTTGCGCTAATGTCAGCTGAAGGGCACATGAGTAAACAGTGGATTGTCTGGCGCCAGGGGCCGGGGATTGGAAAGGAGAGGAGGGGGGATTGGGGACAGGCGAGGGGAGGGGAGGGAGCTGGGGACGGGAGATAGCCGGGCCAGTTCCAGGCAGCCTGGCTCCTGGCTTGCGAGGGCCTTCTCCCGGCGCTCATCCCCCACAACCCCCTGCGACTCTCCGGCAGAATTCCGGGCCCGCCGCTCTCTGATGTTGCTGTACGGTGGCCAGCATATTTATTTATTCATTTTTTGCCTTTGCATTTGTTTGGGAGTCCGGGAGCGAAGCTGCAACGCTTTCATTACTGCTGAGGACAGGATGAAATATGGATGGGACCAGCTCTGCTTCCTGACACCCGGGGAATATTGTCTCGGTTCACCAGCACTTAGGGCTGTGGAAATAACACATTTCCAGACCTCTGTGAGTTTATCATGGGCTTAGAGGATAAGTTTGATGCTTTTTGCCTTTTTGGCAGCCGACAGCCTTCATGTCGGAGGATCCCAAATTAATGGCGGATGTTGCAGTGATGAGGCGAACCTTTCAAGATAGCATTCCCCTTGAAGCACCCGCAGTGTGACTTCACAAAGCATTTAATACACTTATAATCCTGATATAGTTTATCGCTGTGGACAAAATCACACAGCTATGACAGACTGACTGACTGATTCAAATAACACTGTAGCCAATCTAGGTGCGATGGCTAAATATTACACTCTTTTACACTCTCTGTTGTTGACCACTGACTTAACCTCTTGCTCGTGTAAGTATTTAATGGTCCCAGTCTTAACAGGTTTTATGTGGATGTTAGCTGTATGAATCTATGATTTGCATAATGGTTCTAGGTTGGCATGAGGTAATTTACATTTAGTGCTTTATTGATGTTGCACTTAAACCTGGCTGGTCTGGGAATGTTGTTAGCCAGGTCTGGCACAGTTGCTCACATAACTCTGGTGGATGCACTTGTGTTCCCTTTAATTGTAAATTGCTCTGGACAAGGAAAAAGGAAAGGAAAACAAATAAAACTTAAAATGATTATTGAAGAAAGGAGAAAATAGGGCTAAATAAGGTGTGGTTCCTTGCGTTAGGTATGATTTGAAATTCATGGCTTCACTTTAGATTTATTATCAAGAGAACATGCATGAAATTTTGTTAGTTAATGATGCTTTCATGCAAAAAAAAAAAGAGACTGCAACAACTTTACAAAAGTTAACTTCAGAAGCTTAAACAAATCTGTTGCTGACATTCAAATACCAAGGCTGCCTGGACCGTAATTACATTTTAGATTTCAATGAGTAGTGGAGTCATGGGAACCAAGAAAAAAAAGCTGTCATTAAATCGTTTGACACTTTTGTTATGTATCACACACAGAAGACCAATATTGTACAGTAAGCGGAAATGTTAAGGGCAAGACAAAAGCCATACATCAAAAGTCAGATATGCCACGCTATGCTAATCAGCCTGACAGATTGCCACTTTGCAGCATTTCTTGCGATTTGTTTGGCAGCATAAAAACGTGCTTAAGAGAGCAACCTTTCCATCCTGGCCTGCACACAGTCGGCATGTTCAAGCCTGGAGGCCACGCCCCCTACCATGCCCTTCTGCCCTGTCTGTTCAGCTGGAATGCGCAGTTACCACACTCGGTTACCACAGAGACGGTGGTTGAATGCTGTCACAGAGTAGGAGTTGTGCATGATGGGAAAGATGTCCAGGCCTCCATCTTGTGATTGACCCCTGCTGGTGTAATAGGTGTAGGTAGCGGTGTCCTCAAGACATCAGTAATAATGTGAGCGTCCACTACAGGAACTGATGTCATCCCCTGGAGCTTAAATATGAAAAGAATATGAATGGGGTTAGATTACACATGTTGTTTGGCTGCATCACTGTTGTGTCATAAACCCCACCTCCACAACTGTGCAGAAGAAAAGCATACAGCCAAATAAAAAAAATGTGAAATGGCTACTTTTATACGCAGCAAAACCTCACTCAGAATCACAGTAAGCCTATTGGTCAACAGCAGGGCCATAGCAGCAATAGCATGCTTGTTTCTCTGCAACGCGTTAATGCGTTTCCTTTGCTTTTAGAGTACTGCTTCAGCAAAGACACTGTGAACATGACTGAAGCGTGCGCAGAAAGTTCAGAGGAGAATAAGTCTGTTGGGGGTGCGGTAAGGGGCCAGGAAGAGAGGGAAAAGAGAGCTTAATTGAACAAATTAATGAGCAGTTCTTTCTCTCCATCAGGGACGCACCAGTGCACTTGGAGTAAGATTGTTTGACAGTTTATCTGTGATAAATAAATGCACTCTGAGCTAATTATCTTTTTGAGCTCTTAGGGGATGAGAGGCAGGGTGCCCATCTGCGTTCAGCCGACAACAGCAGCACACAGAGGCCTGTTTACCGCCCCCTGCTGCCCGCACCTCCCGTGGCACCCCGGGCCTCTCTGCACCACCCTGTGCCTTGTCATGATAATTAATTCCCAACTGCAGAATTTCATTTCCAGAGGTCACTTCTTAGCACTGGGCCAGCTGCCACAGACAGCAGGTCTCTCACGGATCTGCTGGTTCCACTGGAGAATGTTCTACCCACAAGAGTGATGGAGCAATCTGTGATGTGATGGGTTAAACAGAGATGGAAAAGACTTAATAACCTGGGCTTCTTACCACATGCATTCCATATCTCAAGTCTCCCAGCTTCCCTAACACCGCTCAACAATCAATCTCAATGAGACCTTATCTGTCTGCACTCTTCATGGCCCTGGAAGATGTGCTCCAAGAACTCCATAGTGAAAGACTGGGCAAATAGTTCTGCTTTACCCTGATCCAGGATCAGTGAGAAAGACCAAAATCATAATCAAAACTATGGAGAATGCACCTCTGGAACATGTTACGAACAGGCAGCCAACCCAGAGGTTCTTGCTGCTCTGTGACAGTGGTTCTCCTGTAGCCAGTAGCAACACATTGACTAATACCTGCATCTCAACATCTGCCCCCTAGATTGATGGTTCCCCAACTATATCAGGAACCATTATTGTGTCATGAGAGGAGCTGAACTGGGCCTCACTATAAATGTAAAAAAATTATTCATATTACTCCTCATCCATAGAAAATCCCATTCTCAGTGGTCAAACTAAACAATTTGATGGCTAACAATGAACCAATATTATTTTGAGAAAAAAATAATTCTGTATTTGAACTTACAGAAGGCAATTTTGTTTTCAAAAGTTATGGTTTGCACACAAATTTTAGAGCAAAGCTTCATGCATTTAGATGATATAGAAATATCACGAACATGGCCAGGATGCACAACAGGCCTCTCTAAGATAACCTTCCCAAGAAGTAGTTTCGCACTTAGTTCTGGATCTGAGTGGTCTTCAGACTGGGGGGGGAGAGGCGGGGGGGGGTCTGACTTTGCCTGGGAGGTGGTCTCTTCATCACTGCAACTGAGCCGATGGGTTGTGCAATCTATAAACAAAGTCATTAGTCAAATTTGTTGCCAGGAACCCTCCCTGTTGGCGGGAATTGGGGGAGAAAGTCGGCTGCACCGCATGACGTTAATTACAGAGAAAATGAAACAAAATCCACAGCATGCGATTGAAGCTGTTTATGGAGATGCCCTGCTATACATCACCCTGCTCGCTTGCCAGCCAGGATGAGATGAGAGAATATGAGATGAAGTGTAGGATACAAGAGTTCCTCAATCAAAGGAAACCGTAAAACAAAACATTTAAATTCCAGGTCCGGCACAATGCTGTCCGTGCACCGGAGTACAACAATGTGTGGGCATTAAGAGACGGCTGTTAAATTGCCACTTTAAATCCACGCGCACATTCTCAACGGTAGCGGCAGGAAGGTAGAAGGATTTAAAGTGCGGGAAGAGGCTGCAATTTGCAGGTGCCACAGAAAGGAGAGGAATACAATAATTACGCCAAAAGTTCTGACATTTGACAACTGACTTCCTTTCAGCAGCCGAGGAGAAATACACAGTGAATGTCACCTCTCTTGTGAAGTGGCATAATCCTCTTTAAGAGCAGACCTGGCCTTGCCATGCTTTCTAAGCAACAATGGCAATTGCCGCTTTGTGTTGGATGACTCTCAAGGACTTATCGCTTATTTTTGCATTTTTTTTTTTTTTGCATTACTAACTTTGCCTCTGTTTAATCCAAAAGTTTCATGCTTTATTACTTCTATTGTCATTGTTCCTTTTTAAATTCTTTTTAAATTTAAAGCCAATTGCCTGTTTTTTCCTAAAATTATGCTTTTTTTTCATAATGGCAAGGATGAAACTCCACAGCCTTCTTGTCATTTGCAGTCTCAAATCATGCATGAAAAGCAGCTGATTAATTTCCTCTAAATTCCTTCCCCCCCGTGTCTGAAATATGCCTTATACAAATGATATAAATATAATTCTTCCCTTCTGTATTATTCATCTTGTCAAACCCTTCAGCTGTCCGACTGTAGCCGCCCACCTCATATCTGTGAAGGGGGGGGGGGGGCTAAAAGACTTGCCCCCTGGCCCCCACCACCGAACCCCCAGTATTAATTCTCTCGAAATGTCAAAGTTTTACGCCGAGATGTGGACGCGGAGACAGCCCCCCTCATGAAGCGGAGAGCGATTAACCGCGCAGAGGCGCGGAGTTCCTGGCCTTCAAAGCCTGGCGGCGACAGCGCTCCTCAGAGCGGGACACGCCTTTAATCAGCGCCGCGCCGGTCCCGTCAGAACCGCCGTCCCGTCAGAACCGCAGTCCCGTCAGAACCGCACTTCTGCTGGCGGGCGGCAGCCGCATCGCAGACGACCCAGTTCGGGTTTCTCTCTGATCCTGCCAGACTATCCACGCAGGCTATCGGAGGCAAACGAGGAGCACCAAACGCTCCTCTTTTTCTCCCCCCCCCCCCACCCCCACCCCTCCCATTCACCAGAGATGAAGCCTTTTATGAAGTGAAATGAGTTTGCGGTAAAGATGCCTCACAAAAGGCTGGGTGATTAATTTGCTAGTTAGGCTATTACAGCTGTCACCTGTGCGAGACATCTGGACAGCAAACTGGCTGCCGCCCGGAGCGTGGGGCTGAAGCACAGCACTCTCTTCAGTAGCTCCTTCTCCAGCACACCTTCATACGGCTTCAAAATGGCCGACTCGCTGTTTGAAAGGGTGGTTTTTTATTTTTTTGGGGGGTGGTGGGTGGTTGTGGTATAATTAATAAGCATTACTTTTGATTGACATGTCATTTAGTTGGATGAATGGAGCAATAGGAGACCTTCTGCAGGGTGGAGGAAGGGGGCAGTGGAGTAAGGTGAAGGAGGGGGGGGCAATATTTAGGGGGAGGGGCTGAGCTCAAAGTGACCTCTTGCACTGTTTCACTCAGGTTGACTTTCCTGTTTAATTACTCCCACCTGCTCAGAGTGATGTCACCCTGAATAACAGAGCCAGATAAACACACAGGTCTGGCGCATATGACTGCAGCGAAGATTGAGGAAAGAGACACTGAACAAACCCCAACAGACAATTGTGAATGCGTACCCTCATAGCCCTCCCTGACATGGTGTTGGGGCCTGGGATTGTGGTCTGTAAATGTTCAGCTCTGAGGACAGGTGATGCACAAGGTGATGAGACTGGCATTGTCCTTCCGTAGGTCACTCTGTGTAGCCCATATCGGCCACTCTGTGTAGCCCATTTGGAGGCAAGGCTGGGAGCATGCTCCTAGAAGGCCCGCTCAGTGTTTGGGCAGCCTATCACAACCACAACTGTGCCATTACAACCTGGGCTTGCTGCCCCCTGAAAATTTGTTTGAGTCACTGGTTATTTGGTTAGTAGTGTGAATCACTGGGGATTTTTCAGGTCTGAGGCAAACTCACCCCCCGACACCCCACCTCCCAGACTGATGCCACCTCAGCAGGCACCCCTGTCACACAGCAGGCCAAGATAAAGCTCACCATCCCACCCATCTGATCTCTAGACCTATACCTCCATTTTGGAGCTTAAGGCCTGGTTTTTTGCCTGTCTTTTGTGACAGTGTCTCTGTAAAAAGTGCTACACATATAGGTAAAGTTGAACTGGATTCAATTGAACATCCATGCCAACTCTCTTCAAACAGGAGGAGTCATGGAATCTCCACAGCTGTAGTTGTGATGATAAGGTGCTGTCCCACCCCTCCCTTTCTGAAAGCTAACTCCTGTGTCATGGCAACATGAAAATGATTTCTTCAATGTCACAACAAAACAGGGTCTCTTATGAAAAAAAAACAAAAACAAAGAAGAAAATAAAAATGAAAGCATGATGGTCTATTCTAGATATTCTATACTCCTCTGTACAGGTGTCGTTCTCCTGGCCCCCCGGATACCAATTTACTCGGCACAGGGGCGCATTGTGCTTTCCTGCACCCACAGAAAAGCCGCTCTGATGCATGCAGTGGAAGTGGCTGCTTGTGTATGTAGTCATTGCAGGGCTATCTCAATAATCTGTAGCCTGTTATTTAAAGGCTAGGCCCCAACAGGAAATGATCCGCAAACCAAGCGCAGGGTTATTATGCTCTACTCCGGTGTCAGCCCTGGCCTCCCTGCCATTAATTTTATTGTAACTCATTTCTGTGGCCAGAGTACGGCAGAATTTAATGTTTCCATTCCCCCAGTCCTGTTCTGCATGACAAATTGTTTTAATAAACATATACCGGGTAATAATAAAGTAATAATAAGCCCTACCAGTCACCTTATATCACTGCAGTTAAATTTCCCCCATAAGCCAACACTGGTTACAATGACAATTACATGGGAGCCAATCCTTAGTACGGCAAACACAATGGACAGATTTAATATAGTTTGTAAATATGATTAGTGTGCTGTCATGTTATTGGAGTCTAGTATTTACATTTCTCTCCAGGGTTGTTCACTATATGGGATGAACATTAAGCAAGGCTCCTCTCTTCCTCTCTCACTCTCCCTCGCTCACTCTATTCTTTCTCTTTACCTACTCTGCTTCCCTTCATAACTTAATGAAAAACACTGCTGACCGTTAATATTCCATGGATCAATCAGCAGTTTTAATTTTGAGAACAAATGTGCGGTTGTATAACCCTCAAAGACCTCCCTCCACTCGAGTATGTGCGTGTGTTAATGTCTAATAGAGGAAACACAGAAAATATAACTTGTTCATGCTGTGGCTGGCAGTTGTTTACAGGGGTAATTTCATGCTGAATTTCAATTATTTCCTAGATTTCCTCCAGCCTCCACAAACAGCTGCTTCTACCTGCAATTGACTTGAATAAATATATGTTATATACATTCACACACACACGCACACACACACACACACACACACACACAGACACGCACACGCACATATATACAGTATATATGAATAGGGGGTTAAATGCTCATCTGGCAACAGGAAAAAAATTAATGACATTAATGTTAAGACATTTAATATTTTATAAACTACGTTGATCTGTGAATAATGTTCACCATTGATTTGGCATTTGCCACTGAATAACCGTTATTCAACGCTATGTAATTACAGTCAATATCAAATAAGAAATGAACATAACCAAAACAAGCTAATCTACATAGCTGGCAAACTAACATTCCTTTATTACCTTGTTAGCAGAAAATCCAGGACAGGAGTTGATAGGCAATAACCCTCCTGATTCCTGCAGCAAAGGGTGCACCGCTACTGTTTAATGATATGAGAAACACTGCGTGTGTGTGTGTGTGTGTGCGCGTGCGTGTGCAAATCACTGTGAACTGTCATATCTGGAGGAAGGGGTTTTTGTGACTTAGAGGCAACCGAGATCAGTGAAGTCAATTAATGCTGGCACAGCATATTTAACTCTTCAGTCTTTAAGAAGCCAGCATTGGGACCAATTTGCTGGCCCCAAATTCCTTCTTTAAATGAGCCCAATGCAAAATTGCTCTCACAGAAACTAATAACTCCAACCTGACAGCAAGAAATGTGCATCACCTCCAGTACTGGCCATTCGATTTGCTTTCAGAAATTAAATTACTCCTCTGCCTAATTATTTGTGGACTTGGATGAAAAAGTATCCAGTCTCCTGACTCACTGGAATGTTATTAGGGAAGAGACGCAGATCTATTTGGGGAAAATATTAACCCAGCCAAACTCTTGCTTAGGAGTTGCTGGTATCTGGATTACAAAGCAGACGCAGTCCAGTCAAGTTGTAAAACAAACATGGTACAGCTGTCCCAGAATGCCCTGTTTTTAGAATACACTTCTTTGTGGTTTAGAGACATGAATTCTGGCTGTAACCTGATCTGGTAGGACCTGGTTGTATGGATTAGTGAAAGCGATCTCCCTTGATGACAAACCATCATTATTCCCCAAAAAGAGAAACCCAGCACGTCCGTACACACAGGTAACTGGGACACTGTTTTTTTTATTTATTTTTTTAAAATCTCATTTGCTTCCAGCCAGGCACTGCGGTGACATAGTGTTCCCTTCAGCCCACGGGAACGCAACTGTTTCAATGTTATAAAGGACTAATAGGATTATGTTTGCCAGTGTTCTGTCCTCTGTCAATTTCACAGTCTGTTATTTTATGATTCCTGTTTTTTTTTCCCTTCCTTTTTTTGTGTTGCTTTGTGAATAAGGATGGTTCAGACCAAAAGCACTTACTGAGTTTCAGAAGTTTCCAGAAGTTCAGGGTGCATCTTTGGAAGTAAAACACAGAAGCAAATGCAATCCTTCACCTTGGCTGTAATTTAACACACCAGCGCAGAAGGAAAGTGACATGTAATATATTGCACCGAGTTTGTACAAGCACGCTGCGAGTGTATGTAATTCCAAAAGTTGTTTTTTTTTTTTTGAACATCAGCCCCTGACGTGGAGAACAAATGATTGCAGCATGATCTGACCAGAGAAGAGAGGGACTCCCCGCGGCAAGGAGGGGTCCGTCCATCTCCGCGCCGGGCGCCGGGTGCCAGGAGGAGTCACGCCTGTCGCGGCTCAGGCTAATTGTTGTCAAGCGTGCCCCCATCCTGTCGGGAGCCCTCCGCGGGCCGTCTGCATCCAGGCCTTTTCTTTTTTTTTTGGCTCGTCCTCCGCCCACTCCCCGCGTCTCGACAGGCCACCCCCCGAACCCCCCAGCCCCCCCCCCCCCCCCCCACCTCCCCCCCCCCCAAAGCCCCGCGACTTGAAAGAGCAGAGCACACGGGCGCGGCGGTGACAGTTTAATGAAATATTTATTTTAGATATCTAAAAACATATATTCATCTTCGGCGCTAGTTACCAAGAACATTGACTTCTGAGGCACCTCCACGCCATGGAGCCTGGCCTCCGGCGAGACAATTAGACAGGCTTAGAAATGTCTGCAGCTCACTTTTCTGGGGCCTAATTTTTCACTGCGGCCTTTTTTTCCTCTCTCCCCTTCTGTTGTGCAGGTATAATTTGTTCCATGCAATCGGTCTCATTTTTGCAAATAGGGCATGAAGAGGCATTCTGTTCTGATGAGAGTTTCGGCTCGGTTATGTACCAACAGGCAGAGTGAAAAATGCTGATGACCTGTCTTTTCTCTTCTCAAATGTGACACGCAGTTACTGTGCGTGTGTGTTTGTGAGTGATTGAAAGCATGCATCATTTCTTGAAAACATTTGCGTTTCATTTTTCTCCAACTGTAATACAGCCAACTACTGTTTCAGGAGGAAATTCCACTGAAGAGCACAGTCGCTCACTGTGTGCTTCTTGAAGATGAGAGATTATTGCCTTTCGGTTCTAGCCCACAATGACGCCAAGTCATACATCAGCCTAATCAATTGTTATTTTATAATCATAGAAAAAAAAGTTTTACAGAGTGGCATTACTTTTTGGATTACACCTGGCATGAACTACGTACAATATGCCTGAAATGTTGCCAGATCCACATCCGTGTGACATGCATAAAAATTTCATCCGTCTCGTGAAAAGCAGCCTGGCTTCTTTTTTGATCCCGAGCGCCTTATTCAGATTCTACAGAATAAGATAATATTTGAGTTGGCGTCAGTGTGCACACTCTCTCACTTACCCCGGCATGCATCGCTAGGGCTATCCAAAGGATATATGACCTTTCGAATGAATCATCTCTGCGTAATTATGTTTCGTACTTATTGCCGAAAGCTAAGCCAGTAACTGCCCTATTAGTGTTTTTTTTGGGGCGGGTTGGGGGATACTATCATTTATGAAAGGCAGATTAATGGCTTCAAAGTTATTTTCTTCTCGGGCCTTTCTAAAAGTAAAGCACTCTGTGGTAGACCACTTTAGTTAGCAGAATGTGTTCTGGAAGAATGTCAGGCTAACATAAAGCGGTATTTTAAATCAGAAAGCATTTGGCTCCAGAGCCAAAGCTCTGCAGAGCTTGGCAGAGGCGTCTCATAAAAGGGTTGAGTTTATATTTTTATAATTATTATGCTCTTTGAAGAGCACAGGTTTAACTGTCCTTCATACAGCCCTAATGTAATATTTAGGGATACACAGACTGGGCCTGCAACTGCAGTGGGTGGCTGTGAACAGGGGTCATTTCATGCTGCATTTCAATTATTTCTTAGATTTGTTTTTTTTTTTTTGGCAGCACTTTTTTTTTTTTACTGCCAGTGGACTTTAAAAGTTTATGTTGTGTAAAGGTAATTTCCTTTGTGATTTTTTTTGTTTATTAGTGATTTATTTCCAGGGGAAAAAAGCTTCATAATGGCTCAGGGCACTGATCAGGGCAGAACCAATTAGGGTCTACCTACATATAAAACCAGTACAAACTGCTGACTGTCTGGAGGACTTTTTTTTTTCATTTTTAAACTATTTTTTTCCTCTGCTGTCTATAATATGGGATCACCAGTCATTGCTGGGCTCCACCTTCCCCCATGGAGCAGGGCAGCAGTACAGTGCAGGGTTATTATTTACCTCTCATTTCAAGTGACTATCATACACAGCACAGGTCACAGTAAAGGAGAGTGCTAGTGCTCATCTCTCACTTGCAGCAACTGGTACCCTGAGGGCACCTGCAGTGACGTTGGGATGAACTACCGCAGTGGTGACCCAAGGGACCATTGGCTGACTTAAACCCACCCGACCCCCATAGTTAGCTAATGCGTCAACTAATGACTCAGCCCGGACTATCAGTGTCTCAGCCAGAGGACCCAGCCTATGTCTGTGGTTAGCACCTTTACTGATCAAGCAGACTGTGAGCCTCCTACAAAGAATCTTGTTCAAGGCTTTTTTGTGATTCGCTCTACCCCTCAGAAAATGGAGTTTAAAATACAAACAGCATTGGAGGTTGAGGGTTCCCACTGTACCAGCCTGTATGCAGCGACTCCAGCCACAGGGAAGGGGGGACTGGCTGAAGCTCTTCATCTAAAAGGGGAGGGGCACGGATCTGTGGGATGCATTATTACTGCATGCATGTGGGGCTGGTAAGAGAACCCCATGGTTAACATCGTCCACCGAAAATCAGCCTGTCGTTATTGACACGTAATTAGGCCATTCCGATCATTAAGAAGCAGTGGCGACACAGAATATATAAATTATTCAAGTAATAGCTCAAATCTAAATTATTCAAATTATTCAATTTGACTGTGAGATTGCTAATTGATTACTTGGATCACTATTGCTTGGGAAATGATTATTAATTAAGAATGAAATGAAGAAAAATCCAGAACTTCTTTCTCATCAATAGTCATGAAGAAGAGCCTAAGAGGCCTGAATAAAAAGAGAGATAATTCATGCCGGTTATTAATTTTCAGACTGAAAAGTGTGGGTGAATGCAGATTTCTTTGCACTGAGCTCTTACAGTATGTGCTCATAGAAGCAACTGGAAGAGGATACGTTCGCCATCCCTCTTCCACCTCAGAGGGGTTTCAGACTGAAAGTTTTGCCGTCAGTGAAAATGACCTGGAGGTGAGGGGCCCTCACAGGGGATCAGGTGAGGTCAAAGGCAGGTGGGGGAGAGAGAGAACATGCACCTGTCAGCCTGGCTGTCCCCAGACAGGATCTGTTGCTAGGAGATTGCATACAATGATATACAACTACTGAGCAGATAAACTGTGAACATACTAAGGAGGCTATTAAGACCATTAAGACTTAAGTAATATGACAAACTCCACTTTCAGGCAAACGAGACAATAAAAGTGGCAGTGCAATTATTTTAAAGGGCTATTTATTGACCTAGGAACAGCGTCCCTGGTCATGTAGCACCTGAAAACTCCTGTAGTCGGATCCTCTTTAGGCTCCACCCTCAGCCTCCCGCAGTATCCAATGGGCTTCCTGGTCCTGCCAGAGCGACCCACGGAGGCTTCTGGAGTCTCCTCGGCCGACACGGCCGGGGCTCCCGCAGAAGGCCCCGTTGCCCCCGGCGGCGGGAGCCATCTTCTCCGCCGCGCTCTCGAGCGTCAGGCAGAGTGTTTTCCTGTTAGTTTAAGTCTCGCCTCGACTAATTAATATTTTTGCTTATAGCTGCTGTGGTTCCCGTGGGAGCCAACTTAATTAATCATTTATAAATCTGCACTGCTTTATAGTTTATTAGGCCCCGCCGTCGGCGCTCGCTGGCTGCGTTGGGGAACCATGAATGATTAGTTACCGGAATGAAGGCTGCTTCTTCCTCCCATGTTTCCCGGTGATTAGGGTCTCGCACGGAGAGGCCTTTCCCCGGCCCCGCGCCGCACTTTAATTCATTTCCAGCGTCTGGCTGCGTTACTCAATCTTTTTTTTTTTTCGCGCCCACGCAGTTCACACCTGACGTTTATCCCCCCCCCCCCCGCGCGCGGTGGGTACGCAGACCGGGCCGCGCGCCGCCGCGCCTTGTGGGAAAACAGACGCCGAGACGACGTGGGCGGGGAAGGTTCAAATCGCAAACGGCGGAGTGAGACCGTTTGACCCTTCCCCACCCCCTCAGTCAGCGTGGGTCTCAGGAGGAGGGCTGTGCAGCTCAAGGCGGCACCACATGACACAGTGCTGCCTCCTGTCTGGCTGTTGCTGGCAAGGTGCTGCACAACCGGATTTTGGAGGATGAACGGGACACCGTGGTGGAGGTTGTGGATATGCTCATACATTCTCAGTAAAAGGGACATTGGGCATGAAAGTTCCATCGCCCAATGAAACCTTCATTAGAATGCATGTGCAAATTGAAAGCACACTGCTGTTTATGGCTTCAGTGTATACTGGTTTATCACCAGAAAGACTTGGTATCCATGGATCAAAATTGTAATTACAAATCCTCTAATATCTCTCAGTACCACTCCAAACTTACTTAATATGAACTATAAAAATGCAATTATCGCCATGTACTGAATCTTGGGAGATGTGCAGTTGAGAAGGCCAGTAGTGCCCCGGAGGCCTACACTGTGCAGGGTCCTGGGACCACAGTGATTAGCACGCCCCACAGACGGAACTCCGGGCCTGGGCTGCAGTTCTGGGGAGCACAGCCGCTCCCATCTTGGCCTCTGCTGTCAGCCGTAACGGCAGTTATAACTGCACTACCCACCCCTCACAGATAATGCTGACAGAGGAGAATAATCACAACGCAAGAGAAGAAACAGGACACCTTGCAGGCACAATAATTGCACTGCATTTGTCTGAGTTTGTAAGGAGGGGGGGAGGTGGTGCATTGTCTACACAACAGGAGCCAGTCACTTTTACTGAAATGTGTTTCAATTTTCCTTTTTAATACAGAGGGGGCCATTATGAATTCACAGGAGGCCAAATGCATCAGAGAAGAGTGGAGAGGAGGAGAGGAGAGGCAGGGGGAGGAGAGGAGAATAGAAGGGTTTCAGTTGTCTGATCCCCTGCTTTTACATAACACTGCTTCCTTTTTCAATATGTGCTTCTGTGTAGTCAGCTCCAAGAGGCCATGTGTCTGTCTGTCTGATCCTGCATAAGCATCAGAATCATCATGAATGGCACGATGTGTTGCACACAACACACATAAGTAGGTAAACCAAAAATACTTGTGGTTATTAGTCTTACTCATATTTTCTGAGAGAAGTACCAAAGCAATCTTCATCATGACATGATTTGTTACCTGTGGTCATAGCTGCTCACACCAATGGAATTTGGATGCACCTATACAATTTTTTATTTGTATATGTTTTCATGCATGATACTGACCACTCTTTCCTCCAGTAGTGTGGTTGCTGTAAATGTATTCACGCTTGGACTTATCAAACATGTGGGAAGAACAAGGCAGTAATCTGATACTCACTGGAGACAGTCCAAATACCAGAAACTCTCCACTGTTCTCCCTGGCATTTCACAAGCTATACAATACCCTCAACCCTTCTCCCGCAATAAATTACATTCAGTTTCTTGTGTCTTAAAAGCTGTTGAGTGGTGGAAGTAGATTTGAGCTTAATAAATTCAGTTGTTGCGAGTAAAAAAAAAAAAAAAAAACTACAAACAACTGAATGCTTTTCCCAGTTGAAATGTAAGGCTGAGACAAGGAACACCTTCTTGTACTTGTGTTGCTGTTTTAATTAGATTCACCTCCCCCCCCCCCCCCCCCCCCCCACCCCCCAGCCCATCACCGAGAGTCCTCTTTAGAGGATGGGCTGTTCGGTGAGAGAATAGCAGTGAGAGAATTCTACCTTAAACCTGCAGCACATGTCTATGATCAGCAAAAAGAAATGCATTTTCTGAGGTCCTTGGGTATGCCGATGGCCTCTTTTCCCCTGCTCTCTCTCTCTCTAAATTAAAACTGATGAAATATCACTTCAGTGTACATCTCTGTAAAGTGCAGGGGCGCCTTGTTGCATTTGATTTGTTCCTGCAATAATGAAACTGCTATCACTCTGCCACTTATTTGGTTTTGTGGAACTGCAGGTCTGTTTTTTTTTGGGGAGGGGGGGGGGGGCAAGATATGTGCATGTTATTACAAAGATGTTGAGCTTTAAAGCAATTGAATGAAGCAAAAAAAAATGATATTAAATTAAATCAAATACATTGATATTTGTTGTCAGGAGCAAAGAAAACATTTCCCTCTAGTATTTTCCATTACTTGGCTGGGACAGCTGCTCTTGTATTAATTGATATTTATACTGAGTGTCTCTCACTCTTTGTGATTCTTTAATTGACAGCTGTAATGGAACCATTAGCCTTGAAGGCAGACCCACTGAAGTACAGACTTGCTTACTGCTCTCCTGATTTCTTTTCCTTCAATTAGCTGTCTGGGACCCAAATAACTCATATTCCCCACTCGTCTGCTCACAGACTTTGCCATCTCACCTTATTGATTGGGGCGGAGGAGGAAACAGAAGACTGTGTTTATGAATCTGCTACTGATGGATTCATCTTTTCCGGGAAAGCTGATTTGGGAAACTGCACCGGCCCGAATCCATTGTGCTGGCATGAGGTGAGTGTGGGTGTGGGTTTGCGAAAGGGGGCACTGGGGGGAGTGTGGAAGATTAACGGTATCAGCCCCATGAATATTCAGGCCTGTGTCCAATCAATATTCGTCCTTAACTTTAACTTACGAATAAATGCAAGCCTTACATTTTTTCTTCACAAGCACAGTTTGAAAAGTTAGTTTAGTTTTTTTTTTTTAAAACAGCTCTCGATTGTATGTTAACGTTTAGAGAAAATGTTGCTTGAATCCCAGCCTCAGTCTCAGATTTGATTCACTCAGAATCCACATAACAGAGGGCCAAAGACAGGCCGGGGGCCAGCATACGTCCACATTTAAACCTGTCCCATTCTGTCAAGTGTTTGCTCGCTGGCTCTGAGGTTGTGCTCCCACAGCGTCACCATTTCAAACCGAAGAATGAAAAACACGACATCCAACACCAGCCGCATTACATCTACATTACATTACAGGCATTTAGCAGACGCTCTCATCCACAGCAACTTACACTTTTTACATAGCATTTACATTGGATCCATTTGTACAGTTCGATACATACTGAAGCAATGCAGGTTAAGTACCTTGCTCAAGGGTCAAACCTGTGACCTTTAGGTTACAAGACCAGCTCCTTACTCATTACACTACACTGCCGCGCCGTTAGTTAGCATTCACGATTGCGGGCACTTTCGACGGTGGCACTTGTGGTTGTGTTTCGCGACGGCCGTGTGGCGTTGGCTCCGCAGCGACGGCTCCCTCGCTTACTCACACCGCAGAGGCAGGGACTGAGAGCGCAGGACGGGCAGACCCGAGTGATTTTTTAGCTCTCTTCTTCAGGAGGCATCGCTTTGTCGGGGAGCGGAGGAAAAACGTGTCAAAACGGCGGGATTTGCGACTGGAGTCTGGCGCTTAGTCCCCTAAGCCCCTCTAATAGAATCCTGATTGTTTCACTTTGGGATGAGTGCGGCTGCAATGAAATACTTTGGACATAACATATCTGCTGGATACTTTTGGTAGCGAAAAGTTCTAATGAAAACACAAGACCTGATGTGAGATTTGAAGTTATAAGGGACACATAAGCCAGGAATAAAATACCAGCAGCAGTGAGAGAAATCATTATATATATATATATATTTTTTTTTTCCTTTCTGTGTTTCTACAGCTTTTAAAAACAGCTTTGGTGGGAATTTAAACTCCAGTGGGATTTCCGTCTGCTTTTTGTACTTTTACTTTTCATTAAAAGGAGTGGCTCTGATCATCTCTGAGGTCAAGGAACATTCATGCAGGCTGTAAGTGTGACCAAATGTAATTACTGCCCCTGCATATCACGCAGCACACTCTGCAGAAAGACCCACTGACATACAGTGCAATCAATTGTAATTTGATGTAATTACCACAATTTAAACTTGTTTCCCCTTCTGGAGGACAAAGGGAAATTGTGTTCAGCCATAGCAAAAAAAGAAGAAAAAAAAAAGAAAAAGAAAGAAAACACACCATTTGCTTCCAGAAAGCACTGATGTCACCTGCTAAGGACCAGTGCCGGGAATTACTCTGACGCCAGAGAGAGGCCGCTGACCTTGGAAGAGACGATCGCTTGGGCCGAAATTAAAGGAAATGTCTGGCTAATCAAATCACTTGGCAGATCGTCCACTTATTAAGAAACAGGCAGGCTTCAACTTTAAAGCTGTTTACCCACCTGACTGTGCTACACCTCGATTTGGCACCTGCGCTCAGATTGGACTGGAAAATGACTCACTAATCTGTTTAGTTATTTGGAGTAATTGGGTTGGGTGCCAGTGAAGGGGATTTCCTTGCTGTTGAAGAACGTTTCCCGGCTCCTTGGTATAATTACTCTGACTGAGCAGTGGCCACAGGGCCTAGGAGCAGGGCTGCTTTTTAAACTGTAAATTATGAAGGATTAGCATTTATGAATTTTAAATCAGGACTGTGGTAGGAGACGCTAAAGCTGCTTAGTGATTGTGAGCAGCGGCGGTGGCGTTTCAGCGCGCGGTGGTAACCCTTTATTTTCTGTGGAAGCCGGTGGCGCTCGCTGGAAGTCGACGTACGCGTTGAGGGACGCCTCGCCATCACGCAGATCAGATCCGGTCGGCGAGCGACGTTCTGGGTGCCATTTTGGCTCAGGGATCAGGCTTTGCCACAGAGTGAAATGTCACACTGTGCTGAATATGGATTGGGTGATTATGGTAATGTGGGATCTGATCCGTGCTAAATTATGCATAATGGAGTGATGTGACACAAACTCATCAATTAGACAGATATCAGTGCTAAAAAGTTCCATGCATCTTTTTTTTCTCTCATTTTTAAAACTGAAAATTCAGTAGCTTTGAAGACAGGCATGCAGAGGAGTTTCATGGATATATTCAAAAACATTGCATTTGGGATCATAAGTGGCTACAAAGAAGGTTAGTTTCCACTCTCCTAAAGGATTTGTGAATAACAGAAAATGAAATTAATATTGGAATGAAAGAGGTGGAGTTGCATGGGGTGCAGATGTTGCAGAAGACACATGAAGTTAGAGGCACGTTGCATATTCTACCTTTAGAGAAAAATCTGTTTTGTAAAAGGGTCATCTGTAAATTAATCAGTACATTCATCTCCTGAAACTTTTACGTTTTAAAGCTCCTGTTAAATTTTAAATTGATTTAATACTGAAATATACTATATTCCTTCTCAAAGTGAGATCTATACAACCCTATTGGACCACCCTCAGTATTAGGGCCATCTCCACCCTTCAGCAGAGCTCCTGGCTCAGGCTGCAGCCCATGGGATGCCCTGTTATTAGGAGCTGGCGTCTACAGCTCTGAGACTGGACACGCTTCAGGACCTGTACCACAGCTCTGGAAATGGGGATTTCGGGGTCAGGGGGCCAAGGCTGCACCATCCCCCTCCCCGCCCCCATTGGACTCCGAGCTTTGTTCACATGACCCAATTAAAGTTACAATGCCTGACAGTCACTCCAAGGTAAACCAATCAGAGACACAAGAGAGACCAATCAGGCGCACAGAAATGAGGACCGACTCGTTATTAAACAGGGGACCATACAGTAGCGTACAGCTGTATTGCGACACAGATGTGCTCATGCTCAGTGACCTCCATAAGTGCACACAGACAGATTTAGTCAACGAACAGCGCTGATGCTAAGTCATCAGGGTCACGAGCAAAAGTGTTAGTTATTAATGCGTAATCTCACAGCACAAAGTTAGACGCCGCAGCACGTGCACGAGGCACCTCGTTACGCAGGTAACCAGACAGCGCTGGCTTACGCTGCGGTAACTGCGTGGTAGAAATACTAAAACACCAACAGCGTGTGAAATGAAAACATGACAAGTAATTACAGGATGGCGTACTCTTCACTTTTAAACCTTTCTGATGGTGTGTGAAAAATGACTGTGGCACTGTGAAGGCAGATGGAGGGGTAAGATAAGGGAAAGGCAAGTGGAGGCACCAAGCATTAAGCGCAAAGGCATTAACCTGATAGCCTGCTTTCCTGCTTCAGAAGGAAGTAATGTTTCACAAATTACTTCCCGTGTCACATGAGAGGAAGTCATTTTAGAGAGCGAGAGTCATAACAAAGCCTAATTGTTACAGATCTAAATCCTCCGGCTGCAGATAGTCCTTCTGTAAACCTACGGTTCAATTCAGCACACGTATTTATTTATTTTTGTCATGAATCTTTCTTAGATTTTGCAAGAAATACAATGATTTCATCATGGCGCAAATACAGAAAAGGAAACCTGGTGAAATGGTCACTTAATGGAATGCATTTTTTGGCTCAACAAAATTTTCCGTGGGTTGACATTTTTGTCACTGGCACCATAAGTTATAGGTCATTGACATCTCCAAGGTATATCACAACAAAGAAACAGAATACACAGGACAAAACAGCAAGTGAGAGGCTACCATTACAATGCAAGGTAAAAAAAAAAAATTGTCCAGTTGTTCATAGGCACTGGAAAGATCAGTTCCTCCAGCTTTGCTTCATCTCAGCGCTGGACATGGAGATGGAAAAACACGGAAGAAATGCACAGAAACACTCCCTGATGCTCAGAGCTCATTCGGAAAAAAGAAGAGTAGGAAGGAGTTGACAGAAACAATCTTATGAAATTTCTAGCATTGCTATCGCAGCCTAGTCTCTGGGAACGTCTGTCTTCTGCAGTCGGAAGCATAAATGGACACATCTTATTGATTTTCTTTCAAGGCGTATTGCATTGATTTCTGTAAATATGGCAGACAAATCTGGCTGCCATTTTCCACTGGGACTATATAAAAAGACAGGCACGAGGGGATTCTGGGTAGTCTCTTCACAGTGGGGCCTGTTGGAGTCATTTCAGCAATCTGGGGCTAACACATACTCTCCCCCTGTCTTCCCTACCCATTCCCCTCCAAATTAAACTGAGAGCTTTTTAATTATTTATCAATAAGGTGGTTGGTTGCAGATCAATCGGTGTGAATGTTTTTTTTTTAATGATAATGAATTCACACCCCCCACCCCAACCAGCTCAAAGACATTGATTGCTATCTTGAACACTTCACCTTGCGGTTTAAGAACCCAATTATTTTTCTTTCGTGGGGCAGGCGAGATAGTGGCAGAGCTGATTTTTTTTTGGGGGGGGGGGGGGGGGGGGGGGGGGAGCGGGGGGGTGCTCAGGGGATCAGCTGGCCACAGGAGATCTGTAGACCTGCTGGTGTATGCTCTTTGCCATGGGGGAATAATGCCGGATTCACAGTGGCTGTGCTGGCTCATTCTCTGCTATCTAGAATGTAATATGTACATGCAAAAGTAGGCCCTGGCGGTGGTCAACAGGCGAATCACTAAAGGAAAAATATCCCATACACAGATTAATGCCCCTGACCAAGACCCACCTGGTCAAAACACCATCTGTAGTGCAGCCAATAAATTTCACTAAATAAATTTCAATTGAACTGTGAGTGGGATATTTCTCCTTCTAGTTTTCTCATTCCACTGATCAGCTTGGATACGTCCCAACTTCCTGACAGAAACACATAGTTTAATGGTATTTAGACTATAGGACAACACACTTGAGAATAAGATAATTTTTTCTATTTTTAAATTTTTCATCTTTATGTTTATTGTTTGTTAGAAGCATTTGGAGAGGTCCATGGGTATCTTACTGTCTCTATAACAGTGTTAACGAAACACATCACAACCCAAAACTTTCTGCAGGTTGCCATATTCCATAACTCATCGTGACAAGCTGTGCAAGAAGCTATTTTGTTTGAAATGATTAGCTGGCAATGCACAACACAATCTAATTTTATACCACAGTATCAAATCTCTCAGAAGACAATGCTGCAGATGTGGTAACTAAGACACTGAAATGGAGGTCCTTCAGCCTGATTAATGCTTAGAAATGAATTCCTTTGACCAACTGTTTAAAATAAATGAAATATCCACGTGTTACAATCACATATTCATTCGTTCAAGTGTAATAAATAAATAAACGCCAAATTCAATAGATTATCTGTGAAGGACAAGCCAACATAAAGGGGGGCAATATAATGAGATTTCACTTCATCTTTCCTGGTGGTGATGGAATTGGATTAAAGGGGGGTTTATTTGTGTGGGCTATTGAACACCCGCAAAATAAATTCTCACCTATTCAGATTCAAATCAGATTCAAGGTGCTGCAGGATAATCCTATTTTTAAGACTGGATGAACTGAAAATGAAGGTCCAAGCGCACGGATTTGAAATAAATAAACGATTCCCTGGAAAACACGCAGAGATCCGCGACGGCAGGAACACTGCGGGGTGTTGCCGCTGAAGCCCGGCGGACGCGCGCGCCCCTGGAACGCGCTTGATTATTTCCGGAGCGGCGTAAAAGGGGCCGCATCCATATTCATTAGCAATCTGAAGTGATCCTCCAATCGGCATGTCAGCCAGGGCCTTGGCCGTCCGCCATTCCAACACCAACGTGCGCAGCTGGATCAAGAAAGCCCCCATTTCGTTTTTTTGAGGCCCTTTTTTTTGTGCGCAGACGTCAAACAAGGCCCCCGCGATAGCTGCCGGCTGCACGCTAACGCTTCAAATCGACTAATCCTCTGGAACAGCTTATTCCTGAGTGAAGGTTGAGGCTTACATTGGGGAGAAAGATGGGGGTGGTGAGATGACTTGGGGTGGGGGGGGGGGGGGGGGGGGGAGGAGGGAGGTGGTGGCTGCAAGTGGCAGTGACAGGGGTGGTGACACATCGGCGAGAAGACGTATCCGTTGGCTCTAACGTGCGAAGTGGCGGGTCAGGGGAAGAGGCGCGACCCCCCAATGAACCCGCCATAGGTGTGAACTGCTGATGGCCAACACCGCGCGCTCGCACACTTTCTGAGGGGCTTACGCCAGCACGCTCCCTGAGGATGGAACGAGTGGGCGGGCGCAGGCACCGCTGCGGTTGGCACTGTCCGGTTATGTAATGCAGTCCAGCCCTCTGAAGGTGTAAGATCATAAATATGCGTTTAGAACGTTCTTAACTGAACATTCTAATGCTGATGTAATAATTGCTAGTGGTAATTGGAAGGAATGGACTTCCGGAACACTGACCTAGAATTTTTTCAAAGCATTCCAAAAAACCTGCTCTTCAAAGGGCAAGACATGAGCTCAGATCACAGCAGCGGTGCCAAATTTCAGCAGCAGCCTCCAATGTGGACAGATTTTTTGCCTGAAGAAGGCCATGTCAGTTGAGGCATGATGGCATGTACTACAAGAGAAATGATTATTGTTTTCTTGCCTTATTTGTCTGATTTTAGTGCTAGTCAAACATGTCAGGCAAAACTGCTGCTGTTTCATAATGAACAGGTGGGAATCTGTGGTCCATTATGGTCCATTAAAGGTTATTCACCTCTGTGCATTATGGTTTGCATTGTAGGCTTTTCCTGCCATGACGTCAGCTGACCATTTGCCATGACTAGACGCATATGGCCTAATTATCACCGGATGGTGGCACATTTGACAACTCAATGCTATGGCGAGTCTGGCCCAGTTTTGGGACTCTTCTGGAGTATGGTGGTGAATCCTGACGCTCGTTAAAAAACATCTCTGAGCAGAACACTGTCCTAATTAGAAAGAAACCAAGCAAGCAAGCAAGCTGAGGGTCTCAGGCTCATACCTCCCCTTGGCTTCCGCATGCCCACAGCTTCCCCGCGCAGCCTTTGTACATTATGCAGCGCGGTGAATTTTTCACAAGAGCAGCGCTGCTCCGTATCGCTTGCCCACAAAGAAAATACCTGTAAACACAGGAGGACGCCGTCTGGGGCTTTAAGACGTCACAGTCCCCGCCCTCATTCATTCTTCATCCTCAAAAACCTAGCTTCAGTAATTACAGGTCCGAGCTCAGGACTCAGGAAAACAAAGCCTTCTTCTCTGGCCCCAAATGTATTATATTACCCAGAACCCCCCCCTGCCACCCCCCCCCCACCCCCCCCAAACCCCTTCAGCTGTACGGTTTAATTCAGAATTCTGCGCGCACCGATTAATCACCAAGTGCATGCCAGCTTCGTGCGGATAGCTGGTGATGGTGGGGATCAAAGTGAATGGAGGATTCCTTGCTGGGAATTGGCCGTCCCCGAGCTCGCGGTGAAAGAGCGCGCGAGCGTGCGGCTCCGGCTAACACGGAGCACGCCGCAGAGAGGGGAGGAAGGTCACCGTGCCAACCCCACGGCCAATCCCGCAGCCAGGAAGCCTCTGGCAGGCTGCCCCGACGCCTTCTACCCCCTCCCTGCCGCTGCGACGCACCCACCAGGCATGTCCATGAACCCCACACCCCCCTCTCAAAAGTTCCCCCATTATAACGCTGGAGGTTGTGAGGGCTCATCTTCCTGCAGAGCCGGTGCACGCGCGCTGGTATTTTTATACCGGGTCGCAAATGACCCGAGCTTCATAACAGTAATGCCAACCTCTGAGTTCTCAGAGAAATTAAATTACATGAGCAATAAATTATTTTATTTTTTTTGTGGTGCCAGAGAAAGGAGAGAGAGAGGTATAAAAAAAAAGAAGAAAGAGAAAAAGAGACGCCTGTCTAACTCGTAAGTCCCCGCTTACAATGCCTCGTTAAAAAAGATTTGGGAAAGTGAAACACAGGCAGACGCGCGGTCTCTTTTTTAGAGGTAGACGGGTCTCTGAGGGATTCATTAAGGTAGGTCCCAGCGGTAGGCTTACTTTTACAGTACAATGGCCCGGGTTAGCACGCATCCTGAAATTACACCTAATTGGACAATTACTCAAACTGAGAAACCTCCTGCAATAAGCCAACAAGGGTCCTAATAAACACCGTGTCTTCTCAATAAAAACAAGGAAGTCATTTACCTGACCCAAGAGGCAGTTATCTTCTTTTTTTTTTTTTGTATCTGCATTAAATTTATTTTCAAAATAATTGCATGCGGTGCGAATAACAATATGAAAATTGCGGACTTTCAAGCCAGAATAATGCAGCCTTACCTGAAGCCTCACACAACATCCGGCTGTCTTGGGGAAAAACTCATTTGTTCTACTAATAGGAGCTTTGCACAAACTAATATTATTGCTGTCATAGCATAATGAAATAATTACTGATTTGTCTTTCTCCGAGACCCCCTCCTTACTCCACAAAACAACTGAAGTCCTTCTTATAGAAATATATGAAACATCAATTAAACTTGTCCGGAGGGAAAATATATATTCCTCTGGTGCGGAGAATTTGTACGGAACAGTACAGAGCTTGCGGCTGCAGATGTTTATGAAGAAGGATGAGCTTAGACTAGCCTAGTTAACTTGGTTTTTTTTTTTATGGTGAGACGTGCTTTAAACCCTTTATGTACAGTAAATCCCTGATTTTATATAGTGTTCACTTTTTATTGTTTAACTTCTGTAAAGCACTTTGTGTTGCGGAAATGTATGAAAAGGTGCTATATAAAGTTATTATTATATTGTTATTATATTACACCCTTGCTACTAGTGCTACAATCCAATGACTCTGAATGCAATACAGAATTTTATATGTACAGATTCTGCTCGGAGGAAGAAGGAAAGTGGGGATTTGGACCTGTAGTAGTGGCACGCCCTTGTTGGCAAACCCTCGTCTCCATCAGTGGCTTTGGGACACACTGGTCCTGTGGGAGGCGAGAGGGCTCTCCGCTTATACTCTCTCTCTCTGCGCGGTCACACACCTCCGTGTCTATTTCACCACCGCTCCTGCACCCTGCCGCCGGTGGGTCGGCTGGTCCAGTCCTGCTGGGCCGTGTTCTCATTTCACCCAGAGCACCTGGATCGCTCCTGATCTCCCTCTCGGTCTCCTTTGCCTCTCCTCGCCCGATTGGCCGCAGGTCGGCCTTTTCCCACATTTTTCCCGCCCGATAATGCAGGGGCGCGGAGCGAGGAGCGCGCGCGGCGGCGACCTCACACGTCTGCGGCCCTCGCGCTCTAACACCTCGGCTGGCAGCAGAGCTCGCCAGCCCACCCTTCCCCAGCCCCGGCGAAACAGATAAATCGCCCTGAAGAGATGGATTGTGACGAATGGGGTGGAAAAGACAACAAATGCCGCAGTCTAAAGGGAAGACACGCTTAAACTCACAAATAATTAACTGGGTAAATATTGGAGCGCGGGCCGACTAATTACCTCAAACGTCTCACTGCGCAGGGGCTCATTATTGTTCCCGTCGGAGTTAACCCCTCCCCTGCTGGATGCACTTCCTGCCTCTGAACCCCGTGGCCCGCCCCACCTCGGAGTCTGCCTGCCACCTGCTGCCACGTTTCGCAGCTAATCCAGGGGAAATGCTAGCTGCGTGTGTCTGCTAAGCCCAGGAACACCCTCGGGCTCAGGAGGAAGAGATACAGCGAGCAGCTAGGGAATCCGTGTCTCATAGGGTATCGTACCTCATAAGTCCCTGACATCACTAGGCATGCTCAGGATCTCAAAGAGCTTTACAGTGAAATGGGGGGAAAACTCACCTCAACCTTCATTAATGGTCTAACACCTACCTGGGTGATGCACAGCAGCCATATCGCGCCAGAACACCGCCGCACCGAATGAGGTGAAGACGGCAGGATTATTAAGCCAGCTGCCCAGTGTAGAGTGGGAGTGTGCTTGTGCTGTAGGGGTTTACCAGCCTTCAGTGGTATAAACGCATGCTTTCTGTGCTAGCGGAGTGCTTGGTGATATAGGGGTATGAGTTGCGATGTAGGGGTGTGCTTTGTGATGTAAGAGAGTGTGCTCTTTGCCGAGTGGTCTGGAGGTTCTTAATGTAGTCTCCCATGCCCAGATCCAGACTGTGCAATACAGGGAACTTGAGTGCCCCGGTGATGCATCACATTTGCTACCTCGACATTTTCCCAGAGAACGCTTCCTCGCAGTAAAGAGTTCTCCTGGCGCTCCTGTGGCTAGGGCTCAGGTACTGTCCTGAGAGACCTCCTCACATAAGGACATTTCTCCAATAATCTACCAGACAATCACTATCGACAGCCGCTGCGAGGCGGGCGTGCCTGAGGTTGGGGCTGACTTAGGTTTAAAGAGCCACTCTAGGCGCTATCGATTCAGATCTTCACTTGACAGGAAGCTCTCGGAGCATGCTCTAAATGGATACGGATGCTCCCCCCCCCCCCCAAACCCCTGCCCCTCCCGCGCTTCTGTCTCAGGTATTGTGGGATAGCGCAGGATGCATTTAGCAGGTACGCGTGTCCTGCTTGTTGGAAGGTTTTGAGTTACAGTGTAGTCAGTGGGGGGCGTATTTTCTTATGAGAGACCACATGTTTTACCCCACCTCTCCCCCTGTACCCCACACCCCCCCCCCCCTTCATCTCTACCTCCACTTTGTTGTGAAAATAATAAATGTGCTTTATCACTATTTTCCTCCCCAAACAAGCTGGCAGCATGTGCTGTGTGGTTTCAGAAAGCCTTTTCTTCTAATTATTGTATGCTATCAAAGTGAAGGATGAGCTTTATAATGAACCCAACATTTTCCATCTTGCATGTTCCCCTGTAATTGCTTGGTGCATGTGGGTTATACGCTGTATTAAAAAGAGCATTTGATTTTTTTCTTAAATAAGAATTGGCCAATTGCCACCAATTCTTTATCAAAACTGACAAGGTTTGTTTAATTTATACCACAAACTTACACACTTTATTGCATTTGTATTGCCATGAGCAAACAAAAAGGAGAGAGAGAGAGAGAATGCTTAAATACCCCAATATCTCAAAAGAATATATCATAATTTAATGTGTCACTATATTTTAAAACATTGGCTTGTGTATGTCTGAGTGTAAGATAACGCTTAACACTGTGAGCATTAACATCAACAGCACATAAATTGTATACCTGAGGAAAGATAACCCATAACACTCTCTGTGTTATCACCAATAACCCTTAACACTGGAGGGAGAATCCACAAGGGAGCGTGATGGTCTCAAGCCATCGCAAGTCCCAGAAAACAATTATGGAGGATTCACGAAGGACCCGCGGTAGGCAGAAAGCACAAGACACTGCACCGGCAGGAAAGCGGCAACGTTGCGCGCTCTGCGTCATGCGTATTTAAATTGTGTTACCTACATTTCAGAGCCAAAACGACAATTATTTTATTCAAATGGGACTCAATACAAGACATGCCCTATTCACAAAGATGATTCCAAATTACTGCTCGGATTAAGCATACATTTCGTTAAGACGACCTGAAGCCTGGCTTTAACATGGCATAGACTATTTAAAAGCCATGCAATGTGGAAACCTGATGACCACAGCTGCAAGAGGAAGGCACCACTAACATGTTAGGTGTACAAAAGAGTGAAACTTCCGTAAGTGATTTGTCGTTACAGAGAAAATTTCTTGACAACAAAGATGACATTGAATCTGTTCCCCGTAATTTATTTTCTGCCATAATCTAATTTAAATACAATTTAATTTCATTGTTTGGAGACAAATATTTCGACAAGTCCGATAACCATGTTGTTTTAATATAAATCATCCAAAATGATCCAATAGTTTGAATTGAGATTGTAAATTCTTTAGAAAATATTGAAATGGTCCATTTGCTCATCATTCATTCGAGCTCATCTGTGGCTGAGTGGTTCCTTTCTTTAGTCATTATTATTCCGGCACCATTATTTGTGTGGTAAATTGCAAATTAATCCCTTGTAAAATTAGGTTTTTTTAAAAATTCATATTAATGAAACAATAATAGTTCAACTTCAAAAACAGGTGTGAGAAAAAGGATCCTTTAACTTTATTTGTGCATTCGAAGATAGCTTGACACCAAGACATATTTCAGAGTTTAAAAATTAATTATGCTCCGACAACTAAGATGAAGCACAGCCTCAAATGTAAGCTAATACAGCTGGGAAGATGAAACTTGGTGCCACCCTTGGACAAAAAAATCTCATGAAGGTTATGAAGGCTCGTCTAATGGTGGAAATACCATGGTCTCCAACTGAAAAAAAGACATCATGGTACTTGTGACCTGGTTGCACGGTTAAATAATTTGCATGGATGTTTTAGTGATTCAGTAGATGATACAGTATGGCACAAGTAGTGTTTCACAGCTGTGGCAGAATAAGCAGCACAAGCAGCACTCAGTATTTTTTGCAATGGGTCTATTCCTGAGTCTTAGCGCAGATAAAACTTTACACTGTACCTGTTAGCACAGACAACACTTTACACCATTTACCGCACATTAACACAGATGACCCTTAACAACCACTCTCCTGGGCGGAGAGTCTAGAGGTAATAAAGTGCCTCCCCTCCACACACACACACACACACACGTGCACACACACACACACACACACACACACAAGCTTGTATGCATTTTCATCTATCTCCCACCATTGATAGATTGATAGACACCTCAAAGCTCAGATATACCCGCATAACTATGAATAAATGCACTTTTGCTAATTAACAGCTGTTCTGAGTTCTGCTAACATGAGGCCATCTGATGCTATGATGTGTAGCAGGTGCGGTTTCCTGTACTTTAAGCAGTCCTCCACTCTGTTGTTTTCCCAGAAAAACCAAAATATTTTTGCTGAACCATTGAGCAGTAAAACGGGGAAAGTTCCTGAGTTGTTTATTAAGTAAAAGTGCTTGCCACAAGGGCTTCAGTCTGAGCTACGTCATAAGATAGCTATGACTTTTCTTGTGAAATATTCATTCATTAATTCTGGTCAATGCCAAGAGGTAAGATTCCTTATTGAAATATATTATAATTCAAACCACTGGTCAGAGCACCAGCACTAAAAGCCATGTGAGTGCCTCTAACAGTACTGCATGGGGCTCTCAGCCCCTACTAAAAGCAAGCATGTGCATCATTTTTTGTTTCTATCTTTGCATATCAGGTCAGTAAATTTATACATACATATTCTATAGTGTTAAAATATATAATCTAAAATATATTGAACTGGTAAAGTAAGTTCTCCACATTTGATGACCATTGAAGGGAGCTATGTGTAAAACATGCTTTAGTTTCAAGGTGATCCCAAAATATGTTAAATACAGTACTTTTGTATTGTCTTATTACAAATCTAAAACTGTGTAGTTAGCACCAAATCAAGAAAACAATCGTCTTTGCCCCAAACAATATGGAGGCACTGTTTAAGCATTTTCCCTAACAGTAGCCCTCGATGTAGCTACTCTCCATTTTGTAGCGTGCTGTGGATGGACGTTGCACACTGAGCTGTGTACTGCATGCAGATTAATACTGTTGAACAGACTGAGACACAAAATAAACTACTGCACTTTTACCCTCCACCCTATACCCGCTAAGAGAGAGAGAGAGGGAGAGAGAGAGAGAGAGAGAGAGAGAGAGAGATGGAGAAAAAGCAGGGTGGAATCAAAATTCAGCATTTGCTTTTATCTTTATTATCCTTAATTTTTTCCTGCATGCATTGGGAGACAAAATGTACAAATTTAGAAGTGAGTGTAACAAATGTTTCCATAATCCTTGACGAGTTACGAGTCTGTTTTTTGCCCAGCGACCAGCTGAGAGCTTCCTAATGCGGCCACATTAAAGTGCTTTTCCAGAGTGTGCGGTGCGGCCTTAACTAGGTCCTGGGGGCATTGTTAGTTATCATCGCCCACCGCTGCGGAGGGCTGGAGCCCCAGTGAAAGCAATTTTCATCGTTCCTCCCAATCAACGGCGCGCAAACGCAGCGAAGACGGCTACCGACAAAAAACGGACGCTGCCGACCTTATCTGGACCCACACCTGTCCCGGCAGGGCCATCAGAGAGGGACATGTGTCCCTATAGCCCGCTAACCCCCACACCCCCCCCCCCCCCCTCCAGACATGGGACAGCCAGTGCCTGAGGCCTGACACATGCAAGGATCTTCATATTAGTCTTGCAAGAGTGCTACAAAAAAAACCTCACAGTTAATGCAGCAGCCACCCATGTGCGGTCATGCATGAATTTGCATGTTCCACCAGGAAGCGATGACTCTCCGACCGATAAACTTAATCCCGACAAGTCATATCCTCGGAAGTGTATCTACCTGAGAATCAGCTGTTCTTCAGACACACAGGAGCAGGGAGGACGGGGGGCCTCGTGCCTCGTTGCCGAACCTCAAAGTGCATTGCCTGAGAGGAAGCATGCTGGGAACTTCAAACGGTCTCACTCAAGAGCCTCTGAGTGGATATGCATTTGCTGGGCAGAGGAACTGACAGAAGAGCTTATTATACCGTACTACATGATTAGTCCGCATGTGACACATTATACTGCACTGTATTGCATCATTAATCTGTGATGCATATCTATTGCTATCCACCAGGATTGCTTATTCCTCACGAATATAGTACTGCTGCTGTGCCTAAAGTTTTGTAGCTGCTGGGATATGTATTTATTCATTTATTTATTGCCAAATCATAGAACTGTATCCAATTGTGTGTGCTTTTTATGTATGATAATATAATATTTTTTTATTTTCAATCCTCACCTTTTTGCATCTGGGCTGATGTGTAATTGTGCATGCTACTTCTGGTTTCATGTCCATTCAGTTGACTAGTCAGCATGTAAACAGCATGTAACTGTTTCTGCTATAGATTCTGCTATAGCCATGGCAAAATACTAATAAAGGCGCTTTATTTTACTAGCTCATGGGTTTAACTGTGACCTTTTTGTTCTTGCCATTTAACAATTTGTTTTACAATTGTAATATAGTGATCACAAGAATCTTTTTTATTGGTAGAGAGCTTTCCGAGATAGCAATAGCTACAACCTAAAACAAGGTTTGTTTAATGAAGCAACAAAATTCTAAAAAACATATTTTCTCATTTATGCACTCAAGAAACATTCCGATTTGTTTAGATTAAAGGAGTCTGGCGAATTAAGCGACTGTTACAACTGGAAATGTTGTTTGCTAGCATTTTAGAAAACTAGTCTACCTATGTTTCTTCAACCTATGTGATAAATGTACAGTATTTTAACACTTACAAACAATTAATAGCTAAAACCACACAACGGTAAATATTTGATTTCAAAATACATGGTAGTTACAGTACATGAATCTCCGCACAAGTCAATTTCTTTCACTCATTGCTTAAAAAACCTCTCTACTCATTATTCAGGCCCAGTTACCAAGCCACCCAGGATACATTTTGTGAGACAGAATATCGATCTATCTTTGTTGACGAATCTGGCGTGTTTGACTTTATCTATATTGATTATTTTATTATTAAGATTGCTGTCGTTGAGGTAAATAATACATAGCTCGCCGTGCCTCAGGACAATGAGAAGTGAAAGGAATGTGTTCTGCTGAAGTGAAGCGGCACAGATTTCTCTAACATTTTTGCAGAGGTTTGCTGCTGCGACGCTCCTCTTTCTCCTGTTCTAGAAGGTGTATGATTTATTTCGTGTCAGATGTCAGATACTCCAGGTACAAGATGATACAGTACAAATGAACAGTGCTGTCAAATGTGCGGAGTGGAATGAATCTGAAGGGTTATTACTTTTATGGTGCGGCTGAAAGACTGCTTATCCTACTGGGAGCAAACTAGGCATATCTGCTAATTGACCTTGCTTCTTCTGGGTTACTTGAAACATACGGCAGAGACGGTATTAAGCCTGTCTAGGAATGTGGGGACGGTTGAAACATTCACAGGGTTTAGCCACCATCTTTAGGGATGTTTTTTTTCCTCCTGCTGAAGTCTTGTTCATGCCCTTGTAATCGAAGCTTCAACAATGTTGCCGTATTTGACATTCACACGAAACTTTTCTCAAATTTGAAAAACAGGACGGGGATCTTTGTACCGGACTTCTTTTCATTGCCACAGGAATTGTGGGTGTCTTAGCGTCGGTCGACAGGAGCGTGTAGTCTCTCACATTTGTCAGGATCACTTCCATGGAAAGTTTTATCTTGGGAGCCAATTAAATGAAGTGCTGTAATTGGGGACTTTTGCTGCACTTGACTGTTTTTCTAACGTATCAGAAAATAATCTTTGAGTAGCGTGGAGGGTCATGGGCGAGGTGCTGGGAGGTGACTGGTAAGATAAAACATTGTGGTGCACTGAGGTAAGTGACCCGCTGCTCTGTGCTGATAAAACTCCAATTAATCCAAGTTAAATTGCAGAAAAATAAAAAAGATAATTACTGAATCACAAGGCTACAATGCTTTTTTTACTCAATGTTTTTCGCTGTGAGGGAAATAAACTGATTAAATAAACTTATGTTTAATAAATTTAATCACATAATGTTATCAAAGCTATGATTTGAGAAGTTACTGGAAGCATTTGCAAGATTCCAGCTGACTGCCCCCGACCTCTACGGGCACACACTGAACTGTGGAGCTATTAGGGCTTTAAATGAATTTGAGGAAATACAATAAGGTATTGTTTATAAGTATTTATTTTACCCAGTCTAATTTTTTTTTGGTTCCAATCTTGTAGAGGGGCTTGAGATTTACACAGGGTGAAAGAACAGAGTGGCAAAACTTTCTGACAGGGATCTTCAGTATGAAAGGGGCGAGGGTGGTGACGGGGCGCGTGTTTGCTTTGGAAGTCATGTTTTATTTAAAGTATGCGAGGCTCGGGGTTTAAACACATAGTAAATCACAGACGAGCCAATCAAACGCGAGCGATGTGAGATTTCGCGGCTGGTTATCGGCGGGGTCCTCGTCCGCGCACGCTGGCATGCAGCGGCGGGGAGAGTCACCGAACGCCCGCGCTGGCACGGAGCCGTCCGCCGGAGCCAGAGCACGGCCGCGCGCACGTTCATTATGGCGTCCATTAGCGTAAACACCTCACTTCCCTGTTTTTATGTGCGGACACGTCCAAGCCACAAAGACGAGCAGTATACCCCGCACTCCAGTTTACGTATTCGTCCGCGCAGATATTTTAGCCGGAGCGATCCTTTTGTTTTACATGAAAGTAGCCCTCAGTTTCTCTCATCCCATCTCATTGTTTGCTGACCCTGTCTGGGCAAAGGCCGCTCTTCAGCACAGACAAAGAATGAGCTCTTTTACTTCTCTTAATTTCATGAGGGAGAGATGTAATTTGGGGCACCACAATAGCCAAGGTTTAGTCATAAGCCTCAAAAAAAAAAAAAAAAACTTTATCTCAATTTATATCCTTTTCATGATTCAGTAAAAATAACACTGCATTTGAGTATTTCTTTGTCTCTCCGATATATTGCCTTAATTACCCTGTATGTTATTTTAAATAAAAGGCTGAAATAATCACAGCTTCAATCTCAAATTATGGGTTTTCTAATATGAAGCACAACAGGGCCCCATGGTATTACACATCAGGCTTTTAAACCTGTCTCCTGCTTTCAAAAGTTAAACATTATGAGAAAAGGACAGAAAGTGAATAAATCAGAGTATTATTTTCGAGGCATCTCTGACAACAGGCTGCCATATTGATTAACACTGTCAGCAGCTCAATTTGATTGTTATCAATCCCAAATGAAATCGAAAATGTTTTGCATATTAACTTTTCATTTTATGCCAAATGAAATTATATTACAGTGTTTGGAGTTGGGGGATGAGGGGACAAAACCAGAAAAAATATTTTTATTTTACATCAGCTTTGCTCTTTGCTTTTCTCGTCATTTCTTTAATTGCCAAACTGCATTCATTTAAAACAGAGAAAGTGGATCTGATGGTAGCTAGTACTACATATAATGTACAGTACTGTACATCAGGCAATACAAGATGGCTGACTCACTATGTCCTGGGGCCCAGATAAATATAAATACTTCGCTATTAGTGAAGGATCTTAATTTTAATCCCTAGATTGTAAATATTAAAGTGGCTAAATCCGCGGCTCAGATAATGGCCCGAGGTTCACTGGAAACCGCGTGGTTAACAGCCTTTCTCTCGTGTAGCGACTGTACTGATGAACATCGGGTGGGTATGGTGCGGGCTTAATCTCTCAGGGCTTTATTTCCTATGACGGACCAAGGTGAACTCAGATCCACCACAGCCCTCTCTCCCCTGCCCCGAATAATTGTTCAATAGCAGAACAACAGTGATTAGCAAGCAACATAAACAAAATGAAACCTGCGGAGCGTCTAGCGTCTCATCGCTAGCTAGCGTCTCATCGCTAGCTAGCGAGCTAGCTAGCTAGCCTCCCCGGCCGGAGCGCACCGGGTTCCTGAGCGCGCGCTCTGTAGCCGGCGGACCCGCTGGTGTCTGTCAGTCACAGGGTGGCGGTCGGGGCAGCGCGCGCGGGACTTAACGAGCGGGCCACGCCGCGCCCCGGTTTGTCTCTGACACGAGTCGCGCGACGAGGCGAGGAGAGGGGAACGAGGAAGCGCGAGGGGCCCCTCGCTCGCGCTTTCTTCTGCGTTTCATCTGCGTTCCATTTATCTCGGCCAGCCGAGCGCCTCCCAGCGCTGACAGGTCTGCTGGCCTAGTTAGGGCGGGAACAGCGGAGAGGGGGTAAAAATAGGCTGATGAAAACCTCCAATATCCAGCCCTGTGACAGACCTGGCACTCAAAATCAGACATGAGCCCAATGAAAGACAAGGCACCGTTATTACATTCAACCAAGGGGGGTGGAGGGGCGGGGGGGAATAAATGTGGGTTTGATTTTTCGGGTCCTTCTTTTGTTTTGTTTTTCTATTTTGTTGGAACACAGCCATTGTCAGCAGCAGCAGAGTTCCAATGGGGAACAAGAGCTCGTTTTTTTTCCTCTTCTGATCTCAGTTTCATTTTCTGCTGTTGTTCGGAATTTGAATTTTAAGTGTAAAAAAAAAAAAAAGCATGCGTAAGAGAGACAAGTACATCTTGTCACAGCGAATGTGGTAAATTACTGCCGTTTCCCTCCTAAATAGCGCGCCGCGGAAACCCGGCGTTCTTACAACTGAGCCTGGCAGCGCGAACTCCCATTGTGGATGAATATTTCAGCAGCACTGTTTGTGTTTTGACACAGGTAATCTTTTTATCTGTTCTATAGTTAATGCGGCATAATCTCCCGCAGTTTATTGTCGGAGCTCTCGCCGTATTTAAAGCGAATCTAATAATGGACGTCGAGCGTAATATGCCGTGACCCTGTATTATTGATGACTCAGCCACTGGAGTCGCGCGCGGGCCTACGGAGAGGTTAAACACGATATTTCTGTTTGCTGCGGAATATTTACAACGAGGGCCGATTCCCGTTATTTACAACATAAAAAGCGGATATTCAGTCTTAAATTTTAATGCTCCCAATTTTCAGTTTATGCAGCTGAAAAAAAAAACGTTGGGGGTGGGGGGGGGGGAGGAGGGTAATAGTTGGAAATGAAGTGAAATTGGATCATTTATTGCTTGGCTAGAGAAAGGCAATGTTCCTCTTCTGCAAATTTACAGCTAAAATATGTAATAACGCCGGGGCGTTATGAATCGGACCTCCCCGAACGCGGAAGGGGCCGGGGCGATCGCCGCTGAGGATTAGATTACATTATCCCTACAGGTGTTTCAGCGGAGGACCGCGCCGGAGAAGCGGCGTCGCGTCAGCGCCGAGACAAGTGCATTAAATGCCACGCACCAGCGGGCGGCGGGGGGAGATTTCCTCCTAATTAATTTACAGATTTCAGAGCTTTCCGAAGGCCAGCCTGATCAGAGCTGCGCGGAAGCCCTGAGCAAATGTTTCAACAGCGGTGAAAATGGCAGGCGCCGCCCCGCTCCCTCTGTTAGCACTGCCTGGATGCTATCGGTCAATTTCACCACAGGCACGGGCTGCGATAAGTGTAGAAGTGGCCATACATGCTAGTCTTCCATGTTTCAAATGATTGAAAAAAGTGGGGCTCACACACGCGCGCACACACACACACACACACACACGCACACACACACACAATCACACACACATATGCTTTCACAGCCACAAGTGGATAAACAACAACACTCTCTCAAACACAGCTGCGGACAGAAATACACACGGTGTGTCCTTTCCCCCTGTTCGCTGCTTTCCTCTCTCACTATCGGTCTCCTGTACACATACACCCCGCCCCCCCCCCCCCCCCCCAAGCAGTTTATCTGAGCCCTGCCATCAGATCAGAGGATTCTGTGAGGCCGGGGGGGTGGTGGTGGGGGGGGGGTACTCTGGTTCTGGATGACAGCATTTAATTATAGACACATGGGCTTGTGACACCAGAGTGTCCAAGTCCATCCCCCCAACAGGTGGTGGAGGGGCAGATAACCAGATGATTAAGAGAAAGCAGCCGATTACACACCCAAAACAATGGCACAGCACAACGGACCTGCTGCTCTGCAAGCCATATGCACAAATGAACGCACACTCTCACACACTCACACAGACACACACACATGCACACACGCACACACACATTCACACACACTAGACAAACTCACACACGCACAAACACACACTCACGCACAGCATTGAGATCTACATGTCACACACACATACACGCACTGCATACACACACACACGTACACATTCACATACGCTCGCACACATACGTGCACACACACACACACACACACACACGTACACATTCACATACTTACGCACGCACACATACATGTGCACACACACACACACTTAGCTCAAGTTCCACCCTTTTGTAATGCGTAGTCACCATCTGAGTGTTGTGCGCCCATCATTACCCCCAGCACACCCACTACTCAAAACTGGCGCGGGCTGGCTTTATTTAGACATTAGAGCTCACACTCATACAGGTACGTTCTGTAATTGCATTCGTTTTTCACTAACTGGCAGAAGTAACTGGCAGATCCAGAGAAGGGTTCTCATAAAAAAAAATGTTAAAAAATTTGAGAAGCACTACCTACAATGGGGTATTGTGCCAGATACTAGGCATCACTGCCGGGTAATTCACCACCAGCAAAATAGAGAGAAATCAGGCCCAGCTCCATACTGAAGATTAATAAATCGTCAAAGTGTACAGGAGAGGTATGGGCCCGACACTGGGGTGCAGGCGTATACAGCACCTGCACCTGCAGGGGTACGCAGAATTAAAAGTGAGGTTCAGAGAGGGGGGTGTCAGGACTGCGGTCCCTCACAGCACTGAGTGAGCCCCCGAGATTCAGCTCTTTAAATGCGAAGCAATGACAATAGCACAAGCAGGGCCCTCAATATCCACAACCACGGGCCCCAGTGCAATCACAAATGAATACGTGGAATTCACATGAAACACAAGCCATTTAAAAGTCAGATGCTATCAAAAGTATGAAATGAGGCATATGGCACTGGAGGTGGTGCACCAGATGCAAAATTCAGGCAACAACAATTACGTCGCTCAAGACTTTTAAAGTGTAATGTCACCCTCTGTTTTTCAATTAGCCGAATCACACAGTTTTGAAAGCATGCCAGCATAGTTTTTAATGGGACAAACTAATGAAGAATGAACTCTCTGGCTCTTTTCGGTAATTAAAAATCAAGGTCTCAGCACTGTGTTTATCTTTGGAGAAAAATGAACGGCTATTCTGCTAAATAATCCCTCATGTGAAGACAGGGCTTACTGCTAACAACATTGCTGCCCACGTCTGAGCACACCCCACTCGCTACAGTGCACTTCATATTTTTCTACAATATCTGGTGCACATTAAGGATTTCTGAGTTGATAGTATTTCCCTTCAAACAGTAGCTTCTAGCCGTGATTCGTTTAAGATCTCAAAGCCCACAGTAAAGATGTCCGTGGTCAAAGTGCTACTCGTCTGCTCATAAGCACCGACCAGAGCCTGTTGTTCATTCTATTTTACACCGGTGAGGACCACTTCTTTTTAAAAACATTTTTATCCTTGATTTGCATGAACTTTTTTACGTTATTCATGTGGGGGCACCGATGTATATGTACAATATTCAAGATGATCAAATAAAACAAAATCAACTAAAATCAAAAAGGAAAAAGGGAAAAATAAATCAATGACGGGCATGTCAGTGTGTGGCTTTAAAGCGGCGGGCGCCTGAAGCAGGAGACGGGACGGCGGGCGCGGAGCGGAGCCCCTGCCCGGGGCGGAACGCTCGGCGTATCACTGATTAAGGCCTTTTCTCGTTATCCTCCGGTCTCGGCCCGCTGGCCCGCACATCCAGACGGCCAGGCCGAGCGTGCCGCCGCGCGAACGGCTCCGCCCCCAGCCCGAGATTACGCCGCGCGGGGCCCGGGGCCCGGGGCCCGTCCGCCGCTCAGCCGAGGCGGTGTCACGGGGCCGGAAAATCACAATCTTCCCCCAAAAAGGTCACGCGGGACCCCGCTGCCACAGAACCGGTTTGCCGGGCAATCGGACAATCTCAATTCAAATCCTGACATTCTGCTCGCCCCCACCCCCCACCCTAAAAAATAAATATATAATGACACATTTTTTTTCATGTGTCTGTTTTTGGAAGTGCTGGCTGACCTTTAGAATTACGATAACTCATTCGGGGTTTAAATAAGTCTCATCAGGGACCTTTCCTTTGTTAATGTGCATCCCCCAACCTGACCACTCACCCCTTTTGGGAAAGATGTTTTGTCCTTTTGATAAGCCTTTGGGACATTCTGAACTACTCAGAACTACTTTAACAGTATCCAGGCCCAGCAAAGAACAGACTTTACATCCATGGTCTTGAAGTTGAACAAAACATTATTCTGTATCAAGTCCATTTTCGCATGGTTTCAGTTTTAGTGCATGTTAATCTTATGTCTTCAGCAAGATGTTTTTTTAAGTTGCAAGCATGAAGATGACATGTCCTGACTTCTGAAGCTTCCCATCACAAACCTCTGAACCTGGCACTTTAATCCAGTACTCCATTGTAGATTAAATGCATTGGCACCTCTGTAAAATACAGTAGCCTTTCTACCACAGTGTGGACACAGTGATTATGCTGTGCTACCTGAGCAGCTTGGTGGTGACTGCACACCCGAAGCAGACACTCACACACCATGCCTAGTGAACGATATCGTCATAACACTGACGTGACCCTGCTGCAGCACTGTCATGTTGCCATGACGTTGAGCAACACTGTGGCATTACGAGCCAGCTGGGTCTTGGTGTGCCATAGATAAGCTCTCATCACTTGTACTGTATACTGTATTTCTAGCCTAAGATCTGAACCCCAGTGGAATGCTAATGTATGTAACACAATATCTAACACTAATGTAGTACAGCATGTTAGGCTAAGCTCCGTGTCTACCTTTCCAGCACCCGCACATGTATGCTGTAAAGTGGCTTTGTGGGGTCAAAGGTCAGCCCCATTCTCTCAGGGGAAAAGAGAAGCCTGCTGTGTAGAGCACTCAGACCTCAAGGACCCTGTTACCCAGTGCGTAAAAACTTACAACAAACCAGCACCAATATCACTCAGCTGCCCCATGCATCGCTTATATTATAATGATTCTTTTGAAGAACTTAAGCCTGCTTGGCTTCACCTGCCCTTGAACGTTTGAGACAGGAGAGTGGGCTTATTATCCCCAGAACTGAAAATGGAAGGTTTTTTTTTGTTTTTTACCCAAATATTTGAGCTCTGGCAAAACTCAGAAACTTCCAGAACTTCACCTTTGATCTTAAGGCTGTTGAGCAAGGTCAGACCTTGAATTCCCATTGAACTGGAGGGCCAGAAGGGACATTTCCCCCTAATTAAGGAAAATATGAAAAAAGCCATTCCCCTTGTTGGGTAATCCTCAAAACCATTAGATCTAAAACACATTACTTTGAATAAACTGTGTGTTAGGAGAACACCAGGAGTTTTCTTGCCTGATCTAATGTTCAGTGTCACGTTCACAACTTTGGCTGGGGGGCTATGTATGCGTAGAGAGTAAATTTTGATAGCTATCTGTCTGAAATTAGCCAAGAGCAATAAAATAATGCATGCTATGTGTGGAGTGATTCATTTGAAATTAAAGTGTCATTTGTATTATAACTTTGTGATCTGAGTATCTATTTTAACAACTTAGCTAGCTTGTGTAAATTCAGTTTCCACATGCACAGCCTATTTTATAACAGCAAGTTTAATTGTTATAATCGCCGGACCCATATTTTAGGAGGTAATATGGCTTGGCTGGTCACCGCTAATAAAAATGTATATGTAGTCCTGACTTCAACAAAAGAGATCATGTTTGTAAAGAATAATTGTTAGATCCACCCAGTATTGAAATCTCCACTTTTAGGCAAAGAGTATCACTGTCATGTGACAAGGCCACACATGGACCTCTGCTTTTATCTGGGGCAGCCTAGAAAATATAAATTCCAAACTAGGAAGCCTAAAAAAGCATTACTTATACAGGAATTCAGATATGCATGTCTGTGATTGCTCTTTTATTTCATTACAATTTCATTTCATCAAACTCCTAATGGTAACTGTGACCTTGTGGTGTTACGTAGCCATGCTGGGTCTTCCTTTTCCAAATGGTGTGTGTTCTGTTGCTTGCGCAAAGAAGTGACTAAGCCCTCCAGTCATGGTAATCACATTACATTTGTTTATCTATGAGGGCCTCAACATGTCTTTGAAATGCGTAAGGAATGCACTGGGATGTTTGAGGGAGAGAGAAACAGGAATAGGCTGATGTGGTCAAAAGAACAAGCCAACCATGTAATATTGTATGGACCATAAACATGCCAATCAAGAAAACAAACTGTCCCTCTTGTATACTACAATCTACAAACTAGATATCATAAAAATGATAATGCATGGCCTTTTGTTACATGGACATTGTTGAATTGCAGTGGAATGCTATATCCAAGCCCATCTTTGTTGCTTTCTTCCTTTTATTAGCAAGTCTTCAATCACTAACAGGTTTTAAGGTGCCTTATCAAAATGCATCCATGACAGCCAACTGTAGCATTTGGGAATTGAATAAAGCAATATTCTCCTCTCAGAAGTCACCAGGACCAACCAAGAGTAAATATCTGTAAGAACGTACACCTTAGGGGGTGTTGGGATGCCCCAAAGCCTCCTCCCCACTACTACCAGCCCCCCGAAAACAGCATCCCACCTTGTTAAGATTTTTCAATTCGACCACTGAGCAAGGTCACACAGTAATGAGCTACAACTGCATTATTTGTGAGTGAGGAGGTGGGCTCGGAGGGATTAATTGTCCCCACTCCCATCGCATCCCTGATCTGAAGCCCCCATTGTCAAAATGATCCATGGCTTTCCTTCCCCCGAGGTTGAGGCTTTCATTATTGAGGTGCTCTTTAATCGATAGGAGCATTTTTAACGCCGGGCGCTCGTACCTTTTATCAGTCCTTATTATCTAATGACCAGCAGCGGGCAGCGAGACGTGCCTTCAGCACATCCTCGGACTCATACATTTTTAATTGGGCCTGATGGCGGTGGTGTCAGGCGCCGAATGTGGAGGGCGGAGCTGCTCGCGGATCTATCCAGCCTTAAGTGAAAGTTCTAAATTAAAAGCCTATGGAAATCAATACGTGAGGCCCATCTTCAGGGAAGCAGATGTAGGTGGGGCACAAAGTTGGCTCCACCCACATATTGTTTACCTGCTGATTCTTGACTGTGTTTACAAGTAGGTGGAAAGTAGGAGACACATACAGTTTGTAACTTATAAGAGCTCGTTTTATTTGACACAAATATTGTATGCTATATATCTTATCTTGCAGATGTTGTTGATTGCCTATCTCTGTGCATGCAAGGTGTGCTCAGGTCTGATTGCCACACACGCCCCATGTGACACATAGGATCCAATCACGGGCAAGTATACCCTTTATGCAGTCTGTACCCAAAATGGTATAACACAATGCAATTATATTCAACTTGATAAAACTTTGAACAATAATTAAATCTGATTATCAGTCAAAGCTTTCAATGATCAGCTGGTTCTGCATCAAATATTAATAGTTATGTCCAGAAAATCAATCGAGGGAGGCTTGGCACTTATACTGTATATGGGGTTTAAAAGTTTTTTTTTTGAAAATTGGTATTACCGGTGTGTCAGACTGCACAGCTGTTTAAATGAAAGAAAACCTATTATGCAGAGCTGCTCTGTCAAAAATATTTCATGGGCGACTGGCACGCAAAACCGCTAATTTAAATCCGAGATCCCTGTCTGTGTGACACAACAAGAGGAGACCGACTAACAGCTGGCAAGTGGGCAATTACTACTGACAGACTGCACTTTGAATCTGCATTAGCCAAATTCATTTGACAGTTGCTCAATACATTTCTATAACATCCCGGATTATGTTGCACATGTTAGTGGGAAGACTGAAAGTGCATGAAAGTGTTTTTTTTTTGATAATGCCTGTGCTATATTTCGCATCACATGGAATTCATCAAGGAAGGAGAAGCACTGCGATCGGAGAACACTGGATTTCACTTAGGGCACTCTAAAAGAAATGCTCCTGGGCCCTGCTAGCCAAGGGTACTTTGACCGAGGCCCTGTTGGAAATAGCCACAATTTGTTCAAACCGCACTTTTTTTGGGGTCTGTGCAAATGAATTGCCGCAATATGCGACTCCTTTGTCCACATTTATGTGAATGTCATCAGCCCATTCAACCTTGTAGGCAGACGCATTTGTATAGCAAGCAATGATTTGTCCCAAATGGCTTTATAATTACTAGCTATTGATTCTTTTATAGATATATAATAGAAAGCAAAGTGCGCTGTGTATAAACCTGTACATGTCCCTTTGACACAACACATTTGTAATCCAGGGGAGAAACGGTCTACAGTTAGACAGCTCCTTGCAGCACATAGCCAACGGGGGTTCTGCAGAAAGATCTCATTAAAAACTCCGGGGCAGAATAACTCTTCTCTGCGGCTCTCGCGCAAGCTGGGGCTAATTTGTGCATTGGCAAAGTCACAGGCTCTTGTCCAACAACACATTTCAGAGTGCCATTTCGGCTCAAGAATGATTACTGTCCCCCCAGCATTCTGCCAGAGCTGAAATGTGACTAAACTCTGTATTAGTCCCCTTCAAACTGTTGTACATTTTTATTTCTTAATGCTGCAGGAAAATGGATGAAGCAGGCATAAAATACGGAATACAGATCGAGTGGGTTAAGCACACCCTCTGCACATGTCTACTGCATGGGTATTCTACTTTTTTTTAAGACTTAATTTATGCGATGCATAATAATAGCAGGAAAATATCAGTATTGGCCAACAGTAGCTTAAAAGAAATCTAGCTGTACCACCACAATGTAAGATTATAGCTCATATTATGGCCCGAAATGACGATACAACGTACATGCACCAGAGAGGCAATGCAATTGATACTCTGCTGATGCCATAAATTAAGTAAAAAATGTCATGCTCAAAAATAAGAATAAGATAAGATATACGTTATTGAACCCCGTGGGGTAATTTGTCCTCTGCATTTGACCCATCCTAGTTACTTAGGAGCAGTGAAAAAAAAAAAAAAAGCCTTACCATAGTTATCTGAACCTCATTTATTTATGATTTATTTTTAATTTAGCATTTTACCAGCTAAAATTCACAAGCAGAGATATACAGAGATTCAGTAGCTACATTTTTTCCTTCAAGTTTATGGCTGTGCTCATCTGTGTCTTCCATGAATATGGAAACTTAGTTGCAGTTTGCATTTGTGCTATAATGTCAGAAAGGGTGTTAATGGCATCTGCATCAGCAATAGTCAGTGGTCAGCCAAATATTAATATCAACCACATAATTCCCATATTGTGCATCCCCATGTGCTTTATTACCTTTATTTATGTGGAGTGGTGTGGGGTATTATGTCTGTACAGTATTTGGCAGATACTTTGTGAAGCACTACAGACATTGCACTGGACACCTGGTGACCCCTTTTTAATCAAAATGTGTTGTTCATGAATAAAGAGCTGATTAAGCTCGAGAGTTTCCTCATTAAGAATGTACATTAATACACAGTCAGAGGCTGTCAGCGCACACGTGAGAGTGTTGAATAGCACTTGTGGAAGTTCAGCAGGTTAGCTGTCCCTTCTGTTGCATGATACGCTGCTGGGGTCCCATCTTAGATTTTATCCCCGCCATTTGCTTGTATGCAAGACGGATTCAGAAAAGGCATTGTCTGTGCCAGCAAAATGGTGTAAAGGGCAAGAGGCCGCTGTACAGTACAGTGCAGTGGATAAGGAGTTTGTCTGTAAACTGAGGATTAGGCCTACAGCCAGCCAGGGTTGCCTAGGTTACTGCTACCTTAGTGCCACTCAACAGTATGGCAGGTGACCACTGGCTACTGGTTGTTGTCAGTGAAAGATAATCCACACCTCTGACTGGCCCAAGCTCTCTCCTGTAGTACTGGGTGAAGATCAGTCACGCGCATTTGAGTGAGTACACCAGAGAGGTGCACGGAGTTCAGCTGCCTCGGCACAGCAACTTGAGAGGCACAACTAGCAATTCCAAACTGAGGAGAAAAAGAAATGGATCAAATATAATATAGTACAGGTTTGATTCCTCTGACAGGGTACCGCCACTGTGTCCTTGAACATGGCGCTTAACCTGAAGCTTTAGTAAATATAATTAATAACATGCTGCCTGAATTGGAAATTTATAGAGCTTAACACTGACTGTATGAAATTTGCCAAGAAAAAGAAATTAAAAGCAATTAGATGAAAGGATTTTAAAATAGATTAGAGGATTCCAAAACTTAATATCTTCTCATTTCATAGTTAATAAATGTTATTTTAAGAAGTTATTTTCAAGTTTTTGGAAGTTTTTTGCAGTTATCATAATTACTCTGTAATTATGTGACTACACTATTGTTTAATTGCCATCTTCTTTCCACTGAAGCAACTGCAGGTGAGACTCCTCCATCAATGAGGAGTCTCAACTAAACTCTGGGTTTTGACTTCTGTATTTGATTGCATTTCTTATGTGGAATACATTATTACATGATTTTCACTCAAACCAGTACAGCTATCTGTATCTAAATTAATTACGAAGTGAACTGGAAGAACATCAACTTGTGTGTGTGTGCGCGCGTGTGGGTGTGTTGTGTGAGTGAGTGAGAGATCATTTGTTAAAGGAATTTCTAAACATGCGATTTACAGCAAGCTGACAGTACAGTGCTGCTTCCACCATTGCTTATGACTGTCTCTGACTCACCACCTCATTTAGGGGACATGTCTCCATCTCTCCATTATAAGATCCTCTCTGAAGCTTTGGAGACCTTGTCCTGCACATCTTTTTACTGTCAGGGTGGCAGGGTGAATCACTTCAACTTGTGTTGAACTGAATTCCGTGGACCCTTAATTAACCACATTCAGACACCCTTTTTTGGGCCAGGCATGTGGGATTTTTACTCTTTTGGAGATAAGGCTCAGGAGCAGAATCTATGGACCAACGATAAAATTGGAGGAAAGTATAGGGGTATGAGGGAGGGGAATCTTCAGGTTTTAAGAAATATTTTGTGTAACACAATTGTGACCATCTGGCGACACTGCCAGGAATTCCAAGCAGATTTCCCTAGCCTCAGGTTACACATCTCTTCCTTCCTACATCCCCCAAAACCCAGCCCCAACCAGACACAACATGATTACACAAAACTCCATGAACTTGTCCAAGTACAGCATTCAGAACATTAGTAGTGCCTTTAAATACAGCCATCACATAGTTAAATCTTAATCCATCAGGGAATATTTCACAGACCTCAATTAGCTCTGATCTGGGGAGTCACAGGTTTTACCCATGTGTCCAAATGCATGACTTGGTCCTCAGTCATGGCTAATACAGATTCCGGGGAAGACTGCTAGCCAATGCAGACCAAAAGCATAGGCTAAAAATATAAATTGTACTTCTTAAATTAAGGTTATAATGCGTCAATACTGATTACTAGCTTCGATTTCACAATTACGCACTCGATTCGTAACACGTAGATGCATGCCTTTGCATTGTTATTTTTATCCTGTTGTTTCTTATATCAGTGGATGCATTTGCCTAATTGCACCAGGTGTTAACTCGTTTATGGACCGCGAAAACAAAACAGACAGCATAGGGGAAATGAAAGGGCGAAGTGGTGTGTGAGCGCTGTGTGCCGCTGAGTGGGTGTATTGTTTCATTAGGAAATCGAAGCGCTTTGCTGTGCCGTACCTGCTGGGTGAACTTTTCCACTTTAGCAACTGTCTTCCTTCGCTTCCCCAAAGACGACGGAAAAACTTTGTGATCCACGTGTCCCTGCCCACCTGTTCGGAGCTCATTACTGTCAACTCTATGTTAATAAATATCCAGGTGTAGTTAGCTCCCACTGGCCCGCAGTTCGTCTCCATAGATCTCCATCTGTACAACCCACTTGCCGCAGCGCCGCTGACAGACGCCATGATTACACCGTAAGCGCCAGTTTTTCACTCCCTGCCAAAAATCACGACAACCGCGCTCCATCTTCACTCTACAGGCAAGGAGCAGCACAGGGGCGGAAATCACTCCGTTTATTTGCATTCAAATGCACTTCTGTTCGCGGCGAAAAACGGTAATATTATACAACAGTACCGTTTAATCTTTACAGTCTAAAATGTATCTGTTCCCTTCGTTGGCTCAATTAGGCCTGTGCGTCAGATTGTAAAAGGATTGTTCTGTTTTTCCCACTTAGTTGTTTTTCGCTTACTTGACATTGTTTGTAAAAAATTTCTAAAAAAGAAAATGCCATAATGTAATGGCCAATATTTGCAAAATGGTTGGATGGACGTATTGTAGAAAGTACCAAAAAAAAGAGAAAAAAAAAGGCAGGCAGAGTCATCATTAAAGGCTAGATATTACCAACAAGAAATTTTCCTTGGGGTTACATTTTTTTCCTGAGGAAAATTCATAGGTGTCTAACATTCCAGGGGTACACAGTAAAAGCTGTATGGTTTTGAGGGACATATTTTATACTGTGAAATAGAGTAGGCCTACTCTTAATTATATTTGATCACAGTCTGTGACCTGCTTGCATTCGAAAGCTTACTAATACAAGACTGTTACAGACTTACAGAGGTTGCAGTGTTCAATACTAATATAGCTTAAATATCACAAATGAAGAAACAAATGCCTCATTTGGTTTATAGTCATGCAGTCATTTGGAGACTGATTAAGTTCTGGAATGGCTACCAAAGACACCGTCTCTCTGGAAAAGGAGCAGGCAACATTGTTTGACAAATCTGACCAGGTTGTGATTTTTTGAACCACATAGAGTGCTGCATATTATCAAAGAGCAGGGTCGTCCGTGAAGGAGAAAGGAAGTGCCGCAAAACTGGGGTATAAAGGGCAAGGGCGTTGACCCTCCATAACAACCCCCTCCCCGCCCACCCCCCACACACAAACTGCCTACCTGGTGTGCCTCCTACCGCAGTCCAGCAGTCCACAGTGCTGGAATGCGGACGCAACTCCAGTGTCATTATGAGCAGGTCAGAGGTGCTGTTTATTGGAGCCTGCTTGCTCGTCCGTTGGTCATTGCTGGGCGGAGGAATGACAAGGAGGACACAGACACTTGATTCTGAAGAGGCAATCAAACTCAAAGGGCTTTAATGCACCGCCTTGGGTTTCAGCCACTGCAATTGGCTTTGATAGCCGTGTCATTACGCGAGGAGGGTGTCTGGAGGTCTTTAATAGCCAGGGATTAGAGAGAGAGAGGGCGGGAGGGAGGAAGGCATCTGTGTCTCGACCCGTATTCACCTCTCCATCTCACACCCCCTGTGATCTGGCTGATTTCACTCGGCCTGGGGCCCACGGGCTGGTGTCAACCTCCCAATCAGCCCTCGTGGAAATGGTATATCCTGCAGTGTATGGATATAATGTATTACCAAGATCCAAAATGAGATTCTAACACTTCACAATATTTGGGAAACATACACATGGTTGTCATTTTTAGATATGGCTATATACAGTGAGCTCCATAATGTTTGGGACAAAGACATATTTTTTCTTGATTTGGCTCTGTACTCCATAATTTTAGATTTGTAATGAAACACGTGTGGCACAGGTGCAGATTCTCAGCTTTTATAAAAGGGTGTTTTGAACACTTTATTTTCACTATGCAGAAATTACACCACTTTTTACACATAGCCTACCAATTTCAGGGCACCATAATGTTTGGGACATATTAATGTTATGTAAATGAAAGTTATGTTTAGTACCTTGTTCCCTATCCTTTGCATGCAATGACTGCTTCATGTCTGTGATGTCTTCATGTCGTGTCATGCTGTGCATCTTTTTTGGTGGTACTCTGCCAGGCCTGTACTGCAGCCATCTTCAGCTCCTGCCTGTTTCAGCGGCTAGTTGCTGAAAACAGTTGCTTGATGCTTGACCCTCATCAGTCTGTCCTTTAGGCCGGGCACTCAACAGAGACTGCCCTCCTGGCCTCCTCTGCCCTGATCCTCCTAGAACTCTCTGCAGCATTCAACATGGTCAACCTCCAAATACTCATCTCCACTTTGGCTGTGATGGGCATTTCTGGGACTGCCTCCGCTTCGTTTTCTTCCCATCTTGCAGATAGGTCCGACCAGGTCACATGGATGGCCAGGCATCACCTGAAGCTCAACCTCAGCAAGACTGAGTTGCTGTTCATTCCTCTTAAGACCTCGCTACTACGGGAGCCCTCAATCACTGTTGATGGCACCACAGTGACTGCCTCTCACTCTGCAAAGAGCCTGGGGGTGGTCCTGGATGACCATCTGCACTTTAGGGAGCACGTCACAGCAACATCACGGTTCTGCAGGTTCCTCCTGTACAACATCAAGAGGATTTAAACATACCTGACCACATATGCCACCCAGCTACTCGTCCAGACAGAGGTAATCTCCCATATAGATTACTGCAACTCCTTCCTTGCAAGTCTGGCAGCCTGTGCCACACACCCACTACAACTGATTCAGAACGCTGCTGCCCAACTTGTCTTCAACTTTCCTAAGTTCTCACATGTCACTCCCCTGCTGAGGTCACTCCACTAGCTACAGGTCACCGCTAGGATCAGGTTCAAAGTCCTGACCCTGGCTTACACTGCAGTCAATAGGACAGCCCATGCCTACCTACAGGACATGATTCAACCCTACATGCCAGCTGGATCGCTCCGCTCTGCTGCAGCAGGGTGACTTGCACTCCCTGCCATCTGGGTGAATGGGTCTCACTCATCCCAACCACGGAGCTTCTTCACCCTAGCTCCCCAGTGGTGGAACGAACTCCCCACTCCTCTACGAAACACTCAGTCATTGCCCATCTTTCACCGTGGTTTGAAGATGCATCTCTTCAAACTGTACCTGGACTAACTATCACTACTCTGCAGAGTACTGCCAATCTAGGATTGCTCTTATCACTTGAATCCTTCAGACTTGTTTCTGTACTTTCATGTTACACTTGCATCTCCATCCAGCGCTTATATTGCACTGGTATGATTATCTTGATGCTGTAGCTTGTTGTCATGCCACCTTGTTTGACTTACCATAACTTTCTGTCCTAGCCTATGCTTACTGTGTGAACTGGACTTAATGTGTACATGGCTATGGATAACTGTTGCATAATGAGTATTGTACCTTATCGGTCCTGTGGTTTGTAGTTGTAACATCCGACCTTCGGTATGCACTTATTGTATGTCGCTTTGGATAAAAGCATCTGCCAAATAAATGCAATGAAATGTTTCATTTAATGCTTGTGGTAATTGACAGGATTCTATGTCTACAGAGTTAAAGCATTTCAAATAGTTATTTGACCCAGGGTGTGTGTGTGCCTGTGTGTATCTGTGTGTGAGGGAGAGAGGGAGAGCGAGAGAGAGAGGAACAGAATGTATGTGTCCCAGGACATAAAGGCCTAAGGGGATGGAGACTGGGTAAGAGGGAGGAGTCATTAGGGATTGGGCAATGCCTTTTAATAAAGTGGCTGGGGTGTCATTAGACTTTAAAATATGCAGTTTTCTGCCTTTTAAGTAGCCTTGTTTGTGACTTTCCCTGACAGGTAGCAGCTCCCTCAGTTGTGGGTTTCTGAGAGCGGGGCGGACATATCCAAAGAGGTGTTAATCAAAGGGGAAGCAGTGGCAAACAGGCCCGTCTCTCGCTGTGCGTTCAAAGAAGGAGCCTCACCCCACTTCCACATGGCCTCTCAGCCTCCTGACGACTGCTCTTTTACAGGTATCCTCACCTCATACATACACACTCAAACACTTCCAGACATGTTCAAATATACACACCCGCACACTCATGCGCACATATACTCATACACTTTCTCTCTCACACACACACACACACACACACACATCCATGCACACAAAATATGTAAATGAATAATGAACACACAGGTAAATAAATAAAAAACAATGGATATAGGAAGCTAATTAAATGTGTTTATTCCCGTTATCATATGCTGCACTCATTTTCCTCGACATCGAGCCATGAATCATTAAGCAGCTGCTAAACTGATCTCTGGGGCTGGCTGGGTGGTGGGGGGGGGGAGGGAAGGGGGGCTGGGGGGAGCGGGCGGTCAGCTCCTGTCCCATAGTGGGCAGGTGTGCCGCGCCTCCCTCCTCCCCCCCCCCGCCCCCCCCAAGCCTGGCGTGACGGAGAGAGGGCCGGGCCTCACGCTGGGAGGTGAGCGGACGGCGGGGGAGAGGCTCGACGGGCCGAGAGGCTGACAGGCTGGGCCGTCACAGGCCTTCTCTCCCCCGGCTTTGATTAATGAGGGCATTTGAAAGACAATTAGCGGGAGCAGGTTTGCCTTCAACCGCCTTATCAATCAGGGCCCTTTAATTCAGAGTGTAGCCCCCTCTGTCACCAAAGGGGAGTATCAGCGTTGCATTTGCAGCAACGGACAGCCTATTGGAGTCAGCTGGGGGGGGGACCAGGGTATGATTGGGGGGGGGGGGGGGCTGCCTTTCACAGATCAAAAGGGAAAGCTGGAAGCGTGCTCCGTTGTTAGCTGTGACTGTGAGCACAGTTGGTTGGTAGCAGTTGGTTTTTATTCGGATGCACACATGGCCTTTTGTCTAACATGATATTTTCCTTCTCTGTGTCATAAGGGGAGAACGGTTTTTGCTAATGAACACAATGTTAATACAGGCATATGAAAACCGCCTCTCATAGCAGGAATAGGAAATTAGCCGTGATGTCACAAAGGTTGATTTTGTCCACCTGTTCTGGATTGCTTTTGCACCAAGCTTTTAATAATAAGCCTAATTATGAAAAGGTGTTATGTGTTTCTAGGATGGGCTTGATGTACTACATTGCCGAACATTACAGAAGAGCTCACGTACTTATTTGTATGTCCACGTAGCAACAGTTAAAACAACTGTGCGAGGTAGAAAGTATAAGCATAGGAAAGTCTTTTGTTCACATTGAAGTGGCTTCTTTGAAAAACTGAGAGTATAGGGGGTGATTTACCAGAGACTTTTCCTCATGTTTCAGACAGCGTTAAGAGTGCCTTGCAAATACACACATCAGGAGTTTACCCCCATACACTGAACACCCTCCACCCCCTCTCCTGTAGCCATGAGCACAATTACACTTGTCAATCATTCGAATCCAAATTATTTGAGCCACAGGAGAAATGATGTTGATCCACCAAATTGCTTAAGGGGGAGGGGGCGAGATGTGTTTTTATAAAGCAAGAACAGGCAATTGAAGACCCATCTATTGATCTCGTTCCCTTGTAAATAAAAAGGAGTGCGATGGGTAAGAAGTAACAAACGCGAGAGGCAAGCAGCCAGCGCGCCTCTGTAGGAAAATCAATAGGCGTTTCCTAATTCGCGGTCGGCTCCAGTCGGGCTGCTCTCTGAGGGTTTGGGCATATGGACAGGGATTGCACAGCCCATCTCCGCTAATTTCCCCACCTCATTTTAAGGCCCCTGGCTAAGGACCATGAACTCAGCTCATATGCATTTAAGCCAGACTGACTGAGAAGTTACCTGAATACACTTTGAGAGCTACATGTATTAAAGGCTCTCCTTGGATACACCCTGCTGTTTTGCAAGCATCAACAAAATGCATTCTTTGCATGTGTTTGTGTGTTTATCAGTGTGAAAGAGAGGCCATCGTGATGCTGAGCTGGTTGCACTTCTTTCTCATCCAGTTTGTTTGTTTGTTTGCAACTCTTATCAACTTCTATAGACACCCACACTGTTAATTTAAGGTCTTTTCATTCTTTAGTGTGTTTCATAACAGGGACCATCCTGTCCCTCTCTAAACAAGAAATTAAAATCTGTCTGTCAACTTTTGGCTTTTAAATTAAAGTGTGAATACTTCTTTGAAGGGGCAGCTTTTGGAAAATGTGCCCTTGTGGGCTTAATACATTTAATAAGTGCCTTTGTGTCTTTAGTAAGGCTTTAAAAATCTGAAATGCGGGTATTAGTTTTTGAGGTTTGGCATCACTGTGGCTGTCTGTTTGGTATCCACCGTCCACTAGCACAGCAGATGCGTAAATATATGTAGCCCTACGTGAATTTGATTAAAATAAAATGATGCATGGTGGCTGGATAATTACAGGAAATAGCTTGAACTCGGCTCATCATTCTTGTGTGGCCAGGCCAGAAACTGATATTGAAGAAAAGGCCTTCCCTGGTTTGCTCGAAGTCACAAAGTAATAATGTTGTGTTAATGTTGGTAATGCTCGTGGTCTTACTGGAATTGGGCTCTGATAGCACGCCGGATATCAGACAGAAATTCTGGAGTCTGTTTCTTCCACAAGTCCTTTATTGGCTGTGGCGCTGCGATGTGAGAGAAGGGTGTCTAGTGCCCGGAAAGTTCCGTAGTAGCATTTCCCAAATGTTTGGAGTGACAGTTGGCCAGTCCTCCTGCTAGCTCTGTGCACATGCTCAGTGTGACAAACCACACCGAGGTCTGGATTCAATGAACATTTGTACGAAACCTTCAAATGCAAGAGCTTTTATTAAACTTGCTAAAGTGAGTTTGTGGAGAAAAAAAATGAACACATGTTTAATAGTGATCCAAAGTTATGGACAAATTAAATATATTTCCTTGCTTTAGACCACAAACCCATGAATGCCCCAATATACACATGAAACTGGAAGGTTGTTAAAACTTCTCAATCAAAAACATGTACTAAAAAATATTTTTTTGTTACCATGTATGACACACGTTTCATTACAATTCCGCCTGTGTGTGGGTGTGTGTGTGCCTGGGTTTGTGCGGGTGTGTGTGTGTGTGCATGTGTGTGGGTGTGTGTGTGTGTGCGAGCCTTTGCGCGGGTGTGTGTGCTTGTGTGTGCGTGTGTGAGAAGTTCACATGCGGGTCACGGTGGCCAAGCAGCCGGAGCTCTGCAAATTGGTGGGAAATCGTTTGCAGCGAAGTAAACATTTAGCTCATAATTGTTTTGCATGGCCTGAATAAAGGTTACAGCATCAGTGAGCGGTTTGGCCAAGAGAGGCTGAACGCCCGCCCCGGTCTGTGATGTGAGAGCGGGCGCTGGAGTGGGGCCGAGGAACAGAGAGCGGGCAAAAACCGCTTCCTTCCCACCGTCCCAGTATAAGCGGCTACGCGGAGACACGCGCCCCGGCCCCCATTTTTCATTAGGCTTTTATTTCATGGGGCACTGGCTCACTGCAGGCCGTAATTGGTACGTAGGACCCTTCTAATGTGGGATTGCACAGAAAGTTTAACACAATTTTTTACACGGCTTCAAATATGCGTAATTTGCCCTTTAAGTGGTGTATTGCGCGGTAATTCCACATTAGTTACCGCAAACACATGAAATGCCCCACTGCACCTGGAGTCGAAAGATTGCATGTAACTGCATTAGCGGCAGATCCAAGCCTAACTTTACCTAAATACTTTGCCTGCTACACACTATTGCAATAACAGCATCTGGAGGTTGTAATGGGAACATAATTTTGTCCTCCTAATTCTGGTATGTCTCTGATTCCAAATTATGGGAAATGTAGTTGTGGGCTCGCAGTGTGCAGAAATATTGTGAGCAGCGGTGCTGCTATATTGCTCTCATTTGCGGGTCCCTTTGTTCTTTAATGAGGATTCTTTCTGATTTCAAACAATTTTTAAAAAAAGACATGGTGCACTTTATTCCACATTCTTTATGGTTCAGTAAATATATTTCAATACCAGAGTGCATAAGCGCAGGAGTAGGGCGATTACCCTCAATGTTTTACTTCCTAGTAACTGTTTCAGAGCACTTTCCTCTGACCTTGTTTTTATAAGGCTTCAGTAGTGATGTATTTTTGAGGGCCAGACTTTGTTAAAGTCAAGCTGGTGGGTGATTTGTTTCCTTTTGTCAATCGTAGCCAAGTTACTACAGCAACGTGCACTTAATTCCATAAAAACCATTTGTTCAGCTGAAAATTGGGGGGAAGAAAATATAATTTTACCTCCCCTTTGTAATGAGGGCTGAGCAATTAAAGCCGTTTCCCATTTTTTCCTTTTACAACATTCTGGAGTCCAGTTACTGCAAATTAGCCGTCCATTGTGTGCTCCAAATTCCAGGCGTGCGGTATTGAATGACCGAGAAGAGAAAAAAAAAAAAAAAAAAAAAAAAAGAAGTAAAATTGCAGTTAAGACATTCTCAGCAGAGGCCAGACCAGGGCCTCTGCTGAGAACTGATGATATTCTTTTTCATACAAGAGAGTGTTCTGATGGGCAATTAAGAGGATCAGGCCTGCCCGACTGCACGTGAAGAGCCCAGTCCCCGGTGCCCGCGCCTGCGTGCCTCTGCCCCCCGCCTGCTCTCCCCCGGCCCGGCCTTTGTCTTACATGCGTGTGCATGAGAAGCACGGAGAGGCTGGGGTGGGGGGTGGGGGGAAAAAAAGCTCTCCAAAAAGCACATTATAATTGAACTTTCCACATTATTTCTCCCTAATACACACTGCCACTTGGTCTCATTAGCGGAATAATGCTGCTCTCCAGTTCTGGAATGAACTCTTTGCCCGAGTAATTAAAGCTCCTAAAGTTTCCAGTCCTTTGTTTAAAGAATTCGTCCTTGCGCTCTCCATGGCCCATCAGCTGCCTAATTAGCAGAGCCTTTGTGTGATTAAAAATTCTCACAGAGATTCCATTGGATATTTTCCTCTGTTAATGAGTGTTTGTGGACAGCTGGGAACAGACGCGGCCTCCCTGAATGCGGGACCTCCTGTGCATTGGGCAGACCTCTGTCAGGGCCCAGGAGTGAAAGCTGTCATTTCCGTAATGGGGGGGCGGGGGGTTGGAAATCGGTCAGAACCGACCTCCGGGTCCCCCCAGGAACGGAGATGCCTTGAAATATAAATGAGGATGAATATTCATATTCGCTTCGGTGAAAGTGCTGACCGTTAATATGTCTGTCAGTCTGAGCAGAGCCAGGACCCTCTCCGCACAGCCTGCCCATTAAACGCGGCCCTGCTGGCTTCATTAACCCTCGTCCTCCGCTCCTTTTCTCTCCCTAAAAAAGTTGGGGTCGCACTCTTTTCCGTGGAGAATAGCACAGAGGAAGTGTTCCCTTTGTAACATCTCTCCCGGCTCAGCGGGAGAGAGGAAGGGCTGGAATGGAGTTTAATGAACCCCACTCAGATGGAGTGCAAGTAGGTGTTGAATCCAAAAAAAAAAAAAAGAAAAAGAAAAGGAATGGTGAAGGCATTCTGTGCTGTTGGAGGAGCAGGAATCTGAAAAGCAAGAGAGGCTTTTGGGGGGGGAAAAGCCCTGGGAAAGGAAAAACCCGACTGAACGCGAGGGCCCGGGCCAGATGAGCTGTGACAGTGACTAGCGGCGCCGCTAACACAGACCTATGGGTTTGGGTCGCACGGCCAAAAGCTCTGTGATTAGCAGTGATTGTCTCTGCAGTGATAAAGCCTTCGCCTGGACGGGGGAAGCCAGTTGAACCTGGATATTTCCAGGGAGGACTAATTACAGTGCGGAACGGTGACGAGATTTCTGGAGTCCTTGTTATAAACAGGCGTGCGCGTACCAGACGTGCTGATTACATCGCTGTTTAAAGAATCTTTTCTATGGAGTGCATTGGCTAGCAATTTAACACCTGAAAGGACACGTTACTGCAGAAACACAAATGATTAAATCAAACAAAGGAAACTGAAGCATCTCCTTTGGTTCATGGGATCATTTCAGGGGGAATCTAATGGGAGGGCTACCCAGCCATGAAGGCTGAAATATTAGAATGAAGTACCAAGGATGGCAGTGTGCTATCAGTTAACACTTTTCTTAGCATTTACTTCCGTTTGCCCTATTCTACTCACCCTGGCTATATCACGTCCTTGAGGATAATGTCAAAGTGTCTGAATACTTTCTCCCTACTAGCCACCTAAAGTACACCAAGCTCAGATGACTCCTATGTATGATAGTAACTTACCTAAAATTTTCATTGGTGCCAAAAAGTTATCTGTATTTGAAAAATAATGGGTTTTCCTTTTCCTTTTTTGGCAATTAGTTTGTTGGTTTAAATTAAAAATCAAGTGTTGTTTTTCCAGAGGTGGCGTGCCTGTGGTTCTGGCCCAGTGGCTCGGGGACTCTTTAGGCAGCGGCGCTAAATGACATTTCATTAGGTGTGAAAAGAGCCGATAAACTCAATAGCCACCAGCCATCCGTTCTCCCGACGCCATTCGCCCGCCCTCCTAATCTGTTTCCCATTCTGTCCCATGATGCCCTGCAGGTGCTCCGCACATTCATCACTCCTCGCCGCTCCTGGATCAGGCAGAACCACCGCGGCCAATCATGCGCGCGTTACAGTGGGAACCAGTACAGGAGGCCGGCCCGAGCCCAGCCCTGTGAGTGTTAGCACACAAATATGTACTGCTCGGGATAAGAGAGAGGAACGGTGGAGGATACTTTGTTGTTACCATGGGGACAAGATATAGTAAATACAGACAAAAATGAATTGAATACAGGACGTAGACTCCACCCTACACTGCCTGAATCACCGCAGCTGAGTTTATAGAATCTGACAACCTGTTAGGAGAAGCCACCCCTGTATGTGGATGGTAAGGCTTTCTTTTAAATTCTGTCTCATCTGAATAAGTTCTAAGGGGAGTGCTAATTGTGCAAAGTATGAAGCTGTAAGCGTGTCATGTGACAGGTGCTGTCATCCTGCTGTTGACGTGTTGGGCGATTTGGTAGGTTCTTACGAAATGGCATAATGAGACACTCCAGAAAAGGGAAAACCACACACAGAAACAACATGTCAATCCCCTTGAAGTCAGATTCGGCGCAAAGACTCGGCCCCGCTTTCTTCTCGACGCGGTTCTTGACAGGCCGAGAATCTCCTGCTCAGGTTTTTAAAAAAATGTTTTATTTCATTCTGAATACATTAACGCCAGGCCCTAATTTGCCGGCTGATTTCCGTCATGCAGTTGAGGCCCCCCCTACACTCAACGCCCTTTCCTCCATGATGACTTCTGAAGCTCTTAATAAGGTGACAAGTGTGCATTCACGTATTGAACTACATCAAAACCACTAATCCTTGTAGATTGGAGCCACCCACTGATTTAGATTGTCATTACGTGTTTCATAAATGTTCCAGTCGGGGATTTTATGCTCCTGAATAAAAAAAAAAGAAGAAAAATTGTGGAGAGGGTGGGTGGCGAGGGCTGGGGGTGGGGTGGGGGGGGGTTGGCTGGGTTGTAATGTAAGATTTAACTGTTCCATTCATTGATATTCCTCTTTTTATGCAGAGTTAAACTGGAATGGCTGGTGATATAGTCGCACAATAGTGCCGTTCCACCTGCGATAAAGCTCATTTTCACTCTGCAGCCAGTCTCCTTTCATGCTGTTCGCACTCCCCTGTTCATAAGTCTTTTGACTGGGCTCAAAAGCCGTGAGAACACTGCAGACATTGTGTATCACACATCACTGTCCAGCGAGAAAATACTGCTGCGGTTTCCCATGGACTGAAGACTTTTTCACGTTACTGTGCATTACAGGATATTCTTACATTTTTTACATTTAACAATCTAACATCTTGTGCCCGGCAGAGATTTTTTCTTAACTGCAGCTGTGATGTTTTTTGTTCGATCTCAATGATCTGCAACCCTGGCCCTGGAAAGCTATAGGATTTGACTGATTATCATTGTTACTCCACATATAACTGATTCGATTAATTTAGCTGATTTTATTGTATACTCAACTCGCCTAGTTTTTAGTCGGAATTAGTTACTGATTTTAAGGTCGCAACAAAAGCATATCCAATGGTGCTCCATGACCATGAGTTGCAGACCGTTCTTCTATATCAGTGGTTCTTAACCTTGTTGGAGGCACCGAACCCCACCAGTTTCATATGCTCATTCACCGAACCCTTCTTTAGTAAAAAAACTAACTAACTGCAGACTAGACTGAGGGGTGGACCTCTGCGGCGGAGGCTCCACCGAACCCCTGAGACCGACTCACCGAACCCCTAGGGTTCGACCGAACCCAGGTTAAGAACCACTGTTCTATATAGAAGCTAAGCTTATAGCACAGAAATACTACTGACTTTGAGACATTTTACAGCAAATACAAAACAAAAAAAACTCATAGATAGCTGTTAATTTACAAAAACATTGTAGGTAGGTTGTTGTTTTTGTTCAATTTTATCGTCAGTTGGGCATAGAAATGCATAATACAGATGTAAGCCTACCTCAAATATTATTGTAGCATATATATCTAGTGCACTCCCATAAACCCATAAATGTTGAATGAACAGGTTGAATATTTATCTGTAATGGTAAGCATAAATGTTGGAATTGAGGATTATGTTCAAGTCTTAACTTTTTCATATAAAAAAACTATATGGTTGGCTATGGTATGTTTTTTAAGGATTGTTGATAACCAAAAACATATTTTTTGGCTAAATATAACAGTGCGGAATGTTCTCCACTGATATTTTTTTCTCTATTTCCTGATAGTTCATTAAATATAGAGTTGATAAGTTGATTGATGATAAGTGCTATTCATTTTCCATAACTGAGCTAATTAAAATTTGAACTTTATCTAATTCAGGCTCTGATGGTTGGAAATAATTTGCTAGAGTTTATACCGACAGTTCTGAAGTTAATAGTTTTACACATTCTCTTTTTCTTTTCTGTCTTCTTTGTAAGTGGCTGTCAGGATTAACACATTGTCTACAAACTGCAGGATGCTGTGGAACAATTCAATTATGGTGGGAACTGCAAAATAGCAGGTCCAGCAAAAAAAAACATTATAACACATAATTAAAGCCATAATTGTTTTTAGCTGCTAATAATACTTGCGCCGATGAGTGTGTGTGAGCGGAATCAACTTCAGGGCAGAAACGCTGTTCGTGTTCAGGGAGGGGGTTTGTGATCCCTGGGCAATTTGCACACCATGAGCTGTTGGGACGGAGATTTTGGAAATGCAAAAGATGATAAAACAGACCCCTTGTATGTTTTATGAAGAAGAAGGTCACTTATCAGTGACCGTAAAGTCGCCAATTCCCTTCATCAGTTTAATGATGGTTCAAAGCAGAAAAATACTGTGGTGGTTTCTTTGTAATACACCCCTGGGCTTAATATTATGGCTTCATTTCCCGTTGTAATGTTGGACCGATTCTATAATTGTAAAAGTGTAATAGACTCTAATAGAATTTCATTTTGAACCCTGACTGGTCTGTGCCATCCTCTGCTCAGTTTGAGTAGAATAATGATTCTTAATGTCCACACATGGTTTCCTGTGACCTTATTCAATCTCAGGACTGATCAGGAAATATATTGATTCAATTACAGGCTGATGACAAGTGAACAGGGGAGAGGGGGGGGAAGAAAGGTCAGCATATATTTTAAAATCTAAATCTTTACAATGGCTTTTTGGTTTGCTGGGGGAAAAAGCCATTACCAAATGCCATTTGGATCATGCAGTGTCTGGCTGTCCTGGTCTCTGTTTTTTTCGCGGAGCAGAGGCAATTGTGGGTAAGGGACCCAACATTTGAGGCACTACTGTATTATAAGTAATTATTTGGGGGAGGGTTGCATGAACATAATGCTAGTGGTGGGTAGTATGTAGGATGATTTCAAGGTCACAAATGAATGTTCTTCAGGGGCTACCAAATAGCACAAACTTTTTACTGTATCATAGAATTCTGCCATCTCCATGCCCTCACATATATTTTTTTCTTTAAATAAAGGGCATCTTCATAGATTGGAGACATTATAGCCCATTTCGTGTTGTAGCAGACTTTCTTTGTTTTGTTTAGTATATTAATACTGGATTTGTCTTTTTCCCATTAGTTTTAAATGCACTGTCTGCATTTCATTTGCATTTGCATTTGTTGTCAATTGGCAAAATATCCTTTCAGATTCTGAGCAATATGTGTTTTAAAGTCCCTAGCTGTTTAATCCAAATGCTTACCAAACTGTAAGCCTATTCTATTTTAGGTTTCCAATGCAGTCACCCTTTAAGCCACGACTGCTTTGTTGCACTGAAAGACCATAATACAGTGCATTTAAAAACAACTTTATATGAATCTTTCATAGGGCTAATCATCTAGGAGCAAATGTTGGGCACCGCACCACAACGGGTGCTAAATCTTTGTCTGGTAATTAGGGTCGCATTAAAATTCAATTCATGATTTGCATACCACTGTAAGTTGCATTATAAATCATTAATTGAAAATAAATAAGTAAATACAACTGAAAACATTAGTGGCATAATGCATGCACCTGCATAGCAATTATGTTTTTTTACTGACTTCCAACAAACTGTAAACAATTTGAATTATAAGCATTTAGTATGTAAACACAAAGTCCATTTAATGAGCAATGTTGGCATCGGTTGATTATAAATCACATAGAACATGAGGATTTTCCCATTTGCATGTGTGTTTTTTCACCCCTCAAGACAAAAATAACCAGTGCCATTCCTTCCAGTTTCTAATAAAGAAATGGATAAATGTTCCAGTTTATATTTTACCATAATATTTCCTCCTTTTAAATGCAAAGGATTGGTAATTGCAACTTTTCCCCCCCAAATCACTTCATTAATTAAATGGGATTGGAGAAGGTTCTGAGCTAATGGATTATGCTGGGCCAGACGTCTCGAGCCTGTTTACTGGAGGTCACATTTCATTTGCTGCCTGTGTCAAGTGACTAGCAGCAGGGCCTCAGAAGCAGGCCAATCAATGACTCCGTGCCGCGGCCCTTGAATGAATCCATTAAAGTTGTGTGGACGCATCCTGCCCAGAGAGAAAGAGGGGGGAGAAAAAAAGTCTCTTGATACCTCTGATAGAAATTAGCCCTGAATTAGGAGGGAGGCTGGCTGGCTCTGGAAGCTAGCCAAAGCAGAATTAATAGGCCATCAGAAGCTCCTGTGTGTTAAATCCCATTTGTTCCCCGCGGTTTATGAAAGCTTTCCTCCACTGCTCGCGGGCTGATGCCAGGCCCCCGATGTTCCCACCGCCCAACTTCAACCGTTAAATAAAGTTCTGGCTGAAACGGAGGGTGGAGGGCACGCAAGGCTGGGGGGAGGGTGGAGGGCGGGGGGGGGGGGAGAGCGGGAGACGCACGCGGCTTTCCTGTCGTCCGATTTCTTCATATTAACGCCGGCACTGACGCTCTGCAGTGGGGATCCCTGACTGCATTGGCTGTGCAATATTCAGTGACCCATCGGCACTGAAAGGTTCGTCTTCTCCGTGCGGCGCTGTGTGCCATGGTACCGTGAAGAATGGAGTGGTCAGTTGACTGAGTGGTAACAACTTTCCAAGAACACATTATGTGCTATTTCTCGCCCTACTGAACCACAGGACAATGATGTAGATAGGAGGCTGGCTTACTGGTGTCCATGGCCATTACGAATTGGAGGGAAAATATTTTCCCCACCATTTTCCCCCTGCAAATTAAGGGGGAAATACCCATCGGTGCTTTTAGTGGTATTTCGCGGGTACACTTTACCGTGAATCTTGCAACAGTGGTAAGTCTACGCTGCTCCTCCATTCATTCCAGCTGCTATAACAGGTAGTGTTTGCAAATTCTAGGGTTTCTTTTACAAGCATTATATCTACGTACTTCTCTCAGGATAGCGATGTGAGATCTAAGAAAACAGAAGGATGCTGAATTATGTTGCGTGAACCGCTGATGGATCGGTTGCCTTCATTGTAATTAATTACTGCTGCCCGTTGTCAAATTCAAATTTGAGCCAAATTGCCAGTGAAATATCTGCTAATTAGAATCTCAGCTTTGTGTGCTCCCACAATCATAACTTTATTTGAAATGAGTTTTAAAGCAGAGGGTTTAAAAAAGGTCAAATGCAACAAAATACAAAACAATGTTGTATGTGATAATCTACATACAACGATTGTATCTTGTTGTACCGTGTATCTGTTGCACAATTTCTCAATTTCTCAATGTTACAGACTGTGAAACCGAACGCACATGCCTTTGAATCTACCTTGAATGCGGGTGCTGTCGTTCCTTATTAAGAGGCTTGCTGTAGTCAATTTTCAGTCCTTTGTATTCAGAAGCATCCAGTAATGCATGTTATGTTATAGCAGTAATTTATTTCCTGTATACTTTTTAAACTTGTTCCTGTATACTTCCATTTTCTAATGTTTATGGTATTAATTTACTTTGGTTCGGTCATTACCATTTTATGTACTTACACCAGGGGTCCCCGGTTCTGGTCACAGAGAGCCACAGAGTCTTCTGTTTTTTTTTTTGTTACTCTAAAATGAATTGATCAGTGAAAGCAGGCAATTACACAGATAACTCATCTCACTGTTTTGGGGTCTGAAATGGTTGCTGGTATTAGGGTGAAAGCAAAGGCCAACAAATGCACACTCACTGGTAATAAACAACAATTCCCAGAATCCCTCTTTCTTCTTTTATATACAATTATTTTATGTAAAAAAATTATGAATAGAGATGCACATGGCATGGTGGGAAATCTTGCCTCAGTCTGTTCATGGGAGGCCCATGAGAAATTCAAAGGACGGACAAAAGGGTACAACACACACACACACACACACTGTACCTGTTAATTTGCTTATCTAATACACAAAAAAAACAAACACAAACACACTGCAATACTCCTAAATAAGTGCCCTGTATCTGCACCCTTGCCCTCTTTCCCTCTTAGCCAGGGTCACGCTTTGTCGTCAGCAGCCAGAAAAAAACAAGATGAAATAAAACTCTAAGCCATCCAGCCAGCCAAGGACACATTCCCTGGCCATAATAGCCCGTATCGTCTGGACTCTCTGTGTGTGGCTCCTCTTGACTGCTCTGGGCTTTTATTCCTGACAATAAGCTCTTTATCACTCCATACCACAATTCATTTAAAACCACTGTCAAGAAGCAATCAGACCTTAAGTAAGAGGATTCAAAGTCTGTGTGTATTTGTTGAGCAAAGTGCCCATCACTTAATTTCCTTAACGGATGCAGTGAGAATTTCGGGCAAGCAATAAGTTAAAGGCTTACGCAAAAAAAAAAAAAAAACACTTCTGTTTTCTTTTTTGTAGAAAAAGGTAAAATATGCTTCCTTTGCTTTCTCTTCTTTCCCAGATTCTTAGCACTTAGCCTTCACACACATCTCTCTTACGCTTTCTCATTCGCACTCTCTTTCCCTCTAAAAGATGACATTGCGTCTGGCCTTCTTGTCTCTCTGCCTCGGCCACCTATGATTTAGCAACTCTTGACACATCCATTACACAGAGCAGATTGGCTACTCTCCTCTCCCTGTTTCTCTGACACCTATAGAAAACCACACACACCTTCTCATGCGTCTTTTTTCTCCCCTTTAATGCCTGCAATTCAGGGGTGGTGCCTTTAGCAAAAAGAGGATTCTAATTCCCTTCCCCTGCCATTACCCACTGACTTGGAGCAATACGCGGAAGGCATCAATCTTGAAAATGTCTTTTTTGAGGTATCTGAAAATGGCATTTAATTGTGTGTCTTGTGTGTACCTGCTTATATAGTCTGGGATCCTAGTGGATATCTGTGTATGCTTACATGTAATGTCCCTGTGTTTTATATTATTATTATTATTATTATTATTATTATTATTATTATTATTAATAGCAGCAGTAGTAGTAGCAGTAATAGCAGTTGCAGAATGTTTGCTGTTACTCTTAATAGTAGTAACAGTATTACTTGTATATGTATTAAGTGATTTCAGTATTTACATTTCCTATTGTTGAGTTTGAGATCAAAAAATGTTCAGGCTTTTTGAGCTTGGTCCTGGTGGAAAATGTTGGTCTGAACACATGTTCCAAGGTGAGGATGTTTGGTTTTTGACAGACAGAGCGACAAAGATGTCTGGAATGGCCCCACAAAATCCCCATTTGATTAGAGGTAAAGTGAAACAGATCTTTTGTCTCAGACTGTGTGCTCCTTCCCATTTTCCCCTCATCCTTGTCCTAGAGGTCACTGTGTGCACCACCTCTTAATGCTTATAAATGGATTGCGGCAAATTCCCTTTCTTTTTATTACAGCATAGAAAACCGAGAAAGCGGAAAGCAAACCGTAGATTACTGTGGTCATAAATGAATCTCACGGGGGCAGAGGGGGCTCCTTCTCAGTGTGGGTTCTGCCAGGTAGAAGCATCACCGGTATTCCTCTTGCAGTCCAAGGAGTTCAATATCTGTCATCAAGTTTCTTTCGCCAAATATTTAAGTCAAAAAAAAAAAAAAAGATTTACTGTACAGTGCAATCAGGAAGGTTAGGAGAGGGTAAAGATTGCTTCTACTGGATGTCTGAAAAACACCTGAAACTCATATATCTCCACTCATATATCTACCTGTCAAGCCCTGTTCTAGTCTGGACCTCACTATCGCTGTTGATAACACAATAGTCCCAGCACCCTCGTCTCCCAAAAATCAGGGCGTAATTCTCAGTAATAAACTTGTCTTTTAAAGACAACATAGCCGAAACAAGCCAGAGCTGCCAATAGCTCTTCCATTACGCGACATTACGTTCATTTAGCAGACCCTCTTACCCGGAGTAACTAACAATGAAAGAGAACATAAGTGCGCCCTTCAGAATTATGTAAGCAACAGTGCCAGACCTGATTAATAACGTTCCCAGGCCAGCGAATGTAAGTGCAACATCAATACAACACTAAATGTAAGTTAATTTATGCCAACCTAGAACCATAATACAAATCAGATTCAGAGCAGCCGGCAGCCATATAAGACCATAAAGCATGCTATTACAATCCTACGTCCTAAAATAATTACGTAAGTAAAAATGACCAGGGTATGGGAGCAGGAAGGGAGCCAAGAAATAAACTGTAGAGGCGGGGCTTCGGTTTGCGTCAGAAAATGGCCGGTGATCCTGCTATCCTGACCTCCGCGAGACTTTCATTTTCACCACAGTGGACCGGTACAGACCGTCATCCTGCCTGGGACAAGCCATAGAGGGACAGAGAGGGAATAACCAGAGGCCCCGAGGTTGAGGAGCAGAGAGGTCTGGTCGATATTTAAGGTTTAAAGATAGATTGAAGGTCTTGTGGAGCTGTCCCATGCACTGTCCTCTAGGCTAATGCCAAGGTTTTAAACTTGATTTGAGCTGTAACAGGTAGCTGGTGAAGTGAGATGAGGAGAAGTGTGACATGTTAATGCTTGGGAAGGCGTTGTAGACAACATAAGAAACATCTGCCCTGTTCAGACTTCTTACTTAACACAAATCCCTGTTCTGTCCACTGTACTTTCATGCCAACAATATTGCACCTCACTGCACAGTAAAATGTCCAGTGTTAATTAAACTTTAAACAGATAACATTTGGTGCCAAATGTTACCTGTTAAGGGTTGATTTAACACTGGACATTTTACTGTATGCTGGTTGGCCTCCCTGCTTGTGCTATTAAACCATTCCAACTTCTGTGATCTTCTGAAATACCTATGTATTGCCTCTTCTCTCTTTGCCCACATCCATCCATATCAAATTCAAAATATTGGTTCAAGCCTTCCGGGCTGCATAAAGAAACTTTATGTGCAGTCTATTTGGAAGCCAAACTTACATCCCTGCCCAACCTCTATGACCTTTGACCTCTGGTCACTTCGTGGTTCCCTCCCTGTCTACACTGAGCGGTGTGTGCTTTAAAGTCACGAGCTTCACTCGGTGCGTCCCTTCTTATTTGACTCTGTATGGTATACTAGCCTCCCATCTGCCCAAGTGCACTTCAAATTAAAAATCTACTTGCTTGGGAGAATGTGTGGTGCAGGCTATAAAGTGGCCAACTCTCAGCCCATATCCAAATCCCCCTGTGCAACCAGGGGTTTGATTCCCTGCTGTGGCACTTTATGTTCTGTGGTCCCATCTGTATCTGTAACCCTCTCTGCTTTCTCTCGGCCTCAATAAAGTGAAAAGAAAAAAAATGCATAAGGAGGGTGGACTGTGCTCTCCCTTAAGAAACTGGAATTGCTTGGCACTGTGTATTATATATTAATATTATTCTATTTTTATTTTTATTTTTTGCTCATCTTTACAATTAACTGGGATATCTCTAATCTGAGAACTGAGCACTGTTCTTTTAGCCTTGCTATATACATATGTGAGTTGCTTTTGAAAAGAACATCTGCTAAATGGCTATATAAATTTAAATGGGCATTATGCTAATGCATCCTTTTTGGTGATTTCATATGAAAGTCAATGTAAAAAATGATGACCCCCCCCCCCCCCCCCCCACTACTAGGTTTTTATCCTTTGTTAAAGAAAATAATGCAAGCTTCCTGTTTAAGCCATATTTGTAAGATGCATTGTGCCATAAAAAATATTACAAGGTCTCACATTATGAGTAGCTAAGACTGCGGCCAGTGTGTATATTTGCTAAATCTAGCACATATAATAATAATACAGATAATTTCCTAAATAAATTGTGTCATCATACATGTGCATCATGTAATGTTCTTAATTTAAATTTTTATTACAGGGCCGATTGCCCATTCTCTGAAAGTTTGGTGTTAACCACCAAATTTATCTTCTGGGGTATTAAGACTACGCTTCATATGAACGAGGCCCAAAACTGAAAGGACTTAGAGGCAATTAGCACAGTAACAAATGGGTAATAACATGTAATTTCCTCTGTTTTATGGTATTACCTGTAATCTATGCTGAGTGAGCCACATTTCCTACTGTAATGAATGAGGGGGAAATTGTAAATTATTCAACACCACTCTGTAACGCTCTTTAATATTAATAATTCCTATTTGTTAAGAGCCGTGGCTAACATAAAAGCATTGCAGGATTAATATTTGCATCTTTTTTATCGCGGCTCTGCCAAACTGTCACTAGGGAGTTGTGTTTTGTTCCCAGTTCCTCGGTGAACGGGCCAGGCAGAAGTGTGTTTTAGACCGAGGAGAAAGCCAGTTCAGTACATTGCGTCTCAGTATCACCACGGCCAGGCAGCCACCCCAGGCTAATTAATCCCATGTAATTAGCGCACATGCTTTACCATGGTATTCCTCCTGCTGAGTGCATGGCTCTTTGTGGATTTTCAGTGAGCTGCAGGCCACACAATGTACGATAATTATTCCTATTCGGACAGAGAAAAAGAAAACACTACATATCTACTGGTATGGAACTACCACAGTGCCCCCACTAGATATGATTTATTGGATCTTGCACGATGCCATTGAGCAAAGTGTCTTCTGCTGTAACACTTGCCGGTTTTTTCCACCTCTACTGATGTTATCACTCTAACAGCAAGTGCTACTAATAATAATGATAATAGCATCACTTCAATCTCACTCTTCGTGATTACATTGTTCCACCCTTTTCCGTTTCTGCTTAAATTATATTTAACTTCATATACCACGTTCAACAAACAGGATTATGGGTACTTATCTGAAATGAAAGTGCATTTTCAACGCGGTTTAATAACGGGAATGGAAAATCCTGTCCGCGGTAATAAAGCTGAAACTAATTCATTAGAATGGCCGCTCGCGTTGAGTGTTTCCAATTCTGTTTACTCCGTTCACGTGTCCACTTCTCCCTCCCCTTCTCGTACTGCGACAAATAATGACAGAGGAAGCAGCCGTCGTGTTGCGAGTGCACAGCTGAAGCTGTGGTGCCCAGTCATAGGCCTGTAGGCCTGTTCCATCCTCACAATGTCCTCCATAAGTCTGGGCAGATGCATACTGGAACACTGACTGGTGCCCTCTGAAGCCCGTGCAGCCAATCACTGCTTCTTTTCACTGTGCAATCCACCAGCCGAGCTGTGTTGTTGCTATGCTGGAGGACTCTACCACTTGGGCGGCTGGCGCGGTCAGAGAGCTGGTTCCCCATCGACCAGAGCAGGCACTACTGTACAGCGAGGCTGGGGATAACCTGCAACAGCATCCGTCTACTGAGAACGCTATGACCTTGCAGTGACCTCATGGTCATGGGATGTGCCACCGCACTGAGGACGAGTGCTTTAGCTGGGTGAGCCACTCAGGAGTGTTATATTATCCTCCATATCTAAAATGTCATACCCCCTCCTGCATCTAAAATACCGCGTGCTCTCCTGCATCTAAAGTGCTCTACCCCCTTCTGCATCTAAAGTGCTGTTCCCCCTCCTGCATCTAAAGTGCTCTACCCTCTTCTGCATCTAAAGTGCTGTACCCCCTGCATCTGAGTTACCATACCCCCTCCTGCATCCAAAGTGCTGTACCCACTCCTGCATCTAAAGTGCTGTACCCCCTCCTGCATCTAAAGTGGCTAGCAATTTGTGCACTGTCACTTCCTGCTGTCCCACCACGGAATAGACACATAGAGCCTATTTGTTCCCCAAACACAATTAACAAGGTTCCTGCCGCACATCAATACTGCTATTTGCATAGCGTATTGATCCCGAGCCCTTATAATCACAAAATGTTAATTGCGCCAATTAATTCTCAATCTGTTTGTGCCCTTGTCTGGCCGCCTGGAGCTCTGAAGGTCACTGTGAAAATGAACCAGCTCTTTGATTCCACCCAAGGAAAAAGCTTTTCCCAAGACAACGCTGCTCTCCCGCGAAGAAATCAAAAACCCGTGCCTTCCTTTATCATTATTATCATCCCTGTTGAGCAGCGGCTAATGGGTTTGAAATCCTGTGATCTGATTTGTCCTTTCAAATGGGGTTCCAGGTCTTGTTCATTAACAGCAGCCTTTCTATCTCCGTCTCTGCAGATTCCTGGCTTTTGTACGCTGAAATCCACAATTACCACCTCTTAGTGGCCTAATAAGTCATTTTCAGACCGCACAGAGCAGGTACAGGGAGATTCATGCCCTTCAGTCTGTTTCCTGGAGCAATTCGCGCTAGCGCTTCTGAACACTGTATATAATGTGACCCTGGCGTTTGTTGTCTATTTAAGTTTGTCGCTATAAGTCGTCTGTGGTGCTCTCATTCTCCTGTGTGCGACATGCTAGTTTGCCGAGGCCTGTCCAAGGTCCCGAAACCAAGCATGTGCGAGATGGCAGTCCTGTGTACTGTGCTCTGTGTTCAGTGCTCCTTGAAGGACGCGGCTTTTTTTCCTTCTTTTTTTTTTTCTCCCAATATGGTGCATCCAGCTGTATTTTTTTTTTGTAGACTGGCCTCAATGCTGCAATGCCCTCTATCAATTTGGGAGAGGGCAAGCTAGCCTGTTGTTTTCACACTGCAAGTCAGCACCAGCACATTCAAAATTCAATATCAGGCCAGGGGACCCATCCACCCACTGGAACTGTGTCTCACCAGGATGATCACCCTGAAGCATCATGGCTTATTTCTTTATTTGATATATTTTGAATGTTTCGGGAATGACGCACCAACTGGTATACAACCAAATGGCAAATACCCTGACATTTTAAGTTCTTGTTGAATAGCTTTCATTTTGTAAAGCTGGACAGCACAATAACATGCCTGCACAAAAATACACATTTGAAATAGAGCTTTCCCATGAAGTCTTTTATTTGCTTTAGATTGTAGTATAGGGAACCACACAGAGGTTTCCGCACCATGGTATTACATTTTATATATTTGCAGTCCATTACAAGTACATGTTTATATTAAACAGACATAGACACTACCAGTGGATTACAGGAGGATCTGTTCTGTGAGAAAATAAAATTAAAGTATTTAGGTGCATTCTGGGTGGCCGATGACCGTGTCTTCACCGTAAAGTGCCATGTACTTCTGAAGAGGTCATGACCACAATGCCTCTGTGCACCTACGTCCTATCTCACCTACACTAATAGTAAGCCCCTTACTTGTCAGTAGTAAGATCCTCACTTACCTTACCTGGATAATCTCTGTGTTGTTGCAACCGTGGGCAGTGGCATTCAACTGAAATAGCACTACACCTCATGAACTACACAAACATGATGGGATGAATCAGGCTACCGGAGAGCTGGGGGTACAGCAAGTAGAGGCACAGTGGGTGTGTTAAAAATGGTGATATGCAGCATATGTGCAGAGCCCATACAACATCAAAAAAAAAAGGAAACGCAAACCCCAAAACCCCCCTCCGCTTGCAGCTCCACTGCAGCCCAGTGACAAATTAGCCTGCAGCGAGGCAGATGAAATTCACTCCGCCACACCTGTGCCACCCAGGCAAATGAAGGGACTGATTGCCTTGGGTTGCGTATTTAAAAGGCTTAATTCTTCCATTAGAGCACCTATTTACATCAATTAGAGGCAATTAGCATTTTCAGACCCGTTCCTGCTTTGTGCTCTGCCTCCATTAACATTTGAAAGTGTTGGCTGCCAAGAGGGAAAAAAGGCCCCTGAACATAAGTAGGCTGACCCCTATCCCCCCTGCCCCAAGCCCCCAACCCATCCTCAATCCCCCCAGCCCCAGCTCTACCCCCTCTCTCCATTCAACCACTATAACCCACCCACCATATACCCCCATGTTAATGACCTGGATGGATTTTAAAAAAAATCTGTGCCCTTGATTTCTGATTGGCCTCAATTACATGCATAAAAATACCTTCTGGGCCACTGAAAAAGATCATGAGAGTGCCCACACGAGAGGGTGAGGAAGGGTTCGATGGAGCCAGCCAGTAACATGGCGCTCTTACATTCTTCATCTTTGACACCATGGAATATGTGAATCCCATTGTGGTGAATGGGCATGAAGGCGGTCATCAAGGTTCCCATCAGCTGCTGGTGGGTGACAGTTCTCCCTCAGACAAAGAGATGGTGTGTGCATTGAGCCACTGGCCTGGGAGTGTGGTAACAAGCCTGCTGTCCCTAATGGCTTTACCTGTTGACTCTCAACTGTCTTCAACACTCATACACAAAGCATTTTTTTCTGAGGTCCATTCACATCTTTTCTTGAGCATTATTCAGTGTCTGTTCGATCCTGTTGCCAAACCAAGGCAAGATTTGAATCGTTCTTTAGCTGAATGATTCAAAGAACGTGGCTTCGGGAGGTGAAGAATGTTTTTAGATGAATACTTTTTTACACCTCTCGCTCCTTGAAAGTTGGATGGGAGAAATCAGACCCATAAATGCAAGGCACTCATTTATTTGTATCCATTGCTTTACAAATTGGCCTGGTTTACACAGCCATCAACTAATAGCAATCCGCCAACAAAGGCATATTCAGCCGGCTTTGGCTGACCCTTTTATGATGAAAGCTGGTCCGCACCCCCCCTTTCAGAAAGGCGGAATTGAGGAATTCTAATGGTCGGCTATGGAACTCTGCCGCTCGGCATCGAATAAAAATCAAGCGACTCAGCTGGAGAGAAAATCCCCCCCCCCCCCCAAACTGAGGCAGCACTTTGCATTGAGGTCATGTTTTCCTTAACATCAGAGAGCATAAAATGAAAAGCGTATTAAAAAGCATAAAGCTGAACTTCCTCAGAGGGATGTATACACACCTGGGTGAGACCTCTCTTTAGAGGCTGAGTTCCATTCCTGCCTTTCGGGTTCTGAAATGAAGGTAGGCCCACCTTTTCTCACGGCATTATGTCATTTTCTGCTGGTCTCTGCCCTGGTGTTCCTGAACATGCTGGGCGCTGATCCTGACTCATTTATGCAGTTCAGAAGATGAGTCACTAAAAGCTTCTCTTTTGATGAGTGCGGAACATCAGGGTTTGGGATCAGCCAGCATAAAGGTACCTTGGCTGTCTGGATTTTCATCTGTATATCTAAAATATAAAAGTGAAGTTCTATTCAATCCATTTTTTTCATGTTTTTTCTGACTTTCTCATCCGTTGGGCCACAATCCAGTCTAGTCTATACTCTGCTAGTCTTACTGTAATCTTTGCTAGGAAAGCCCAGATGACCAACAGTTTTGAACACAAAATCTTTTTCTGTTAAACTCTGAACTACAGAATATCCTCAAAAACATGGTTGCCATGCTTTTCCATGCGGCCATTTTTGTGCTTGAATGGAAGGCGGGAAGATTTACTTGCCACTGAAAAAAGCTAATCTTGCTCATAAACTAATCTTGTTTGGGAAGGAACCATTTATATGCCCTCCCCTCCCCACTTGGATTATGGAGGACAGAAACTTGGAATCATGTGGTACTGAATTACCTATTTCTCCCCCCAATTAAAATTTTCTTGCAATTTGGAATGCCCAATTGTGTTTCTAGGCCTTTCTCATCTCTGCCATAGCCTCCATTCATTTGCGTGACTGCAGACAAGCATGAGCTTTTTGCACGTTGACAAGTGAGTGGTACAGCCATTGCATTGGAATAAAATCCAAGTGGCTTGTGCAGGCAGACTGCTGGAGGCACTGGATTGGCCAGAAGACTTGGTCTTGTGCGGCGGGAACCACCTAATCAAACCATCGGCCCCTGGGCAACACCACGACCAAGAATGTGGCACACTGCAGGGCTGCACTGAAACACCCTCTTAATGCAGATAAGCAGCAGTGAAGCAGTGCAGAGTGGAGGGATTTTTACAAAAACTTTTTTGTGGCTTCCCACACCCTACTGTACATCAAAGCCACCCACACTGATCGCCCCACTGTCAGTTTGTCCCAAGTTCATCTGGTCTTTCCATCTACCTTCGAACTTGACCTCCGTGTGCCAGCAATAGCTGTAAAGGACAGTGTCTACACTCACAGCTTTTTATTGAAAATAATTTTATTAGTAACTTGTTTATTTTACTCTAAGGGATCCCATTTTATGTGTGTGTGTGTGTGTGTGTGTGTGTGTGTGTGTGTATGTGTGCTCATTTCATGCAGATTCTGTCATGGCACACGGGTCCAAATGCAATGAAGCTGTAAAACTAGCTCTGCAGTAGAAAGTTGGATCTTTCAAGTTCATCCTGAGCTGATAGATTGAGACAGAAGGCCCTCTTTTCTCACAGTGGAGGAACTGTGGGTTTTGTTAATCACAGCCATACATCTCAGCATGGCCTCCAAATGCTGGAGCAGCAGCACAGCTGATGGGACAGGAAACATATGGGCTCTGTCCTCACTGCTGATCCTGAATCAGTCCTTATTCTGCTCTAAATGGTTCTGGCGTGAATTAAGACAACAATAGCTGATCCTGGGATCTTGTGGGATGCAGAACGTACCAAATTACATGAGCCAGCCTGCTATGAGCATATGCATGCCCTTGCCCATTAACATGCCTACATATTCAGAGCAGAGCAGCATACATGTACAAATTAATATGTATACATGCATTACACACTCACAAACACACACACCCACAACCACATACATGCATGTACACAAGCCTACACACCTGCAACACTCACAACTGCTGAAATGCACACATGAATAAACTCACAACATGAATATTCCCAGACCCACATACACATTTTAATTCATTATTTGAGACCGCATTTAGGCATACAACAAAGGGCCGCAATTTTTTAATGTCCAAGTAAGAAACGCGTGTGACCTTGTAACAGATCCACAGTGTCACCACCATGGGAGGAAGGCCAACTCGCTTTCACTTCGACGGCCGAGAACCACCGACCCCCAACCCCCCACACCCCCCCCCCCCACACCCCACCCCACCCCACCCCACCCCAACTGGAAGCAGGCACTTACAGTGGCCCTCTCACACCATTCAGAATGTGCTATGGCTTGACTGCACCCTTTAGAAAGCACTCTGACTTGATTATTGGCCATTATCACATCACGGTCCATTAGGGTTGCCAACAGACCTTTGTACGCCCAGACGTCCTTTATTTCTGAAATTTATTTCGAAACGATTTGTCCCACATGGAATGCCCTGTATATAGTGCGTTGGCGATTGAGATACGAAATTCAAATTGCTTTATAGTTAGATTGCGCTGGAAACATAATTACATTTGAAAAACTAGCATTAAATAACAGCGTAATAGCAAACTAATAATATTACATGTAGCCCCCAGTACACAGAACAGGCAAACAAATAGCAGTAGCCCCACGGTCCTCATACAGGCAGGCATGATGCTTGGGAGAGTAGAACAGACTGGGGGGACCTGGTTTCCAATAACACTTTATTAGCTTTTCTCTCAGCCCCTCCTCTCAGGGTTTACACCGCATAGACACAGACCTTTCGGAGAGGTCACAAACAGCGCACCACCAAAACAAGCATGGCGACAGAGTAATGTCCGGCGCAGAGCGGACGGCACTAGCCTCAGCGCTACGGGCGCCTTCCCAGGCTGCTGCGGGGGTCGCCTGCTTCGGCCTCCGCTCCTCCAACTGTTCTTCATTTCCTGGTTCTGGCCGCAGTGATGTTATATGACTTCACTAATAGAAATGGTAATTGTGAACATAAAAATTAAAATTAGTGGTCTGGAATGAAAATTTGATATCAGAGCATTTTTACTCAAGAAACTAGCTGTTCACTAAAATGGGACATAGCTGGTATGTTAAAGAACATTCAACATTTATCATATAACCTGAACATTTGCTTGTGTAAAAAAAAAAATCCAACATTCTGTCATGCTGAATCATTAATTGAAATTATTGTTAACTGCAAGATGTGGGGCTTGCTAAGATTACATGGTTCCATTTATCCAATTTGAAAACACCTGCCTTGGTTGGTGTTTTTCACAAACAAGAAGTGAATGCTTTAGCACATTTTCTAATGGATGCTGTACATAATTTGAGTCTTCTTTAGTCTTGAATGAGCCTTTTTCATTAAGGAAATCAGATTGTGCATAACGTGCGATGGCGAAGTGCAATTTTCCTCTAATGCAGCGCTCCTCACCGTCAACTCAGTATGTAGAGCGTCACTGTGGCTGTCATTCTGAGATGGCTGGACTTAAACAGCATTATTGAATAGTTATGGATCATGCCGGCCAATGAGTCTAACATTATCAGAATGGAATCAGCAATGAAAGGAAATCCTAATCAGACAAAAAGTGAGTCACCGCTAATCAATATTGCAATTATGATTACGGGCCCCGCTGTTTTAATATGGCTGATGCGGCTGTTATAGGAGGCCACGGTTTCACAGTTCGTATTTTTCCCGTCACCCTTCCTGTGTTCATTATGATGTCAGGTACACACAATCACAAGCAAGGTAGGCTAAAATGCTACTTTTGTTCTATTTGGTCTATTTTCGTATGCTATAATACATTTCCTATATGTATGTATGTATGTGTGTGTGTGTGTCTGTGTGCAGTCGAGTGTGAGTGGGAACTGGTAAAGATAACAGGTAAAAAGTATTTATATCAAACAGGCAAAGTCTTATGGTGATAGGGAAAAAATATATCCTTTTAGCCTTGCTACCCTTAAATTAGCTTTAGTATATAATAGCAGATATTGTCTTTTTAAAATTATTTTATGGGCAGGGTGTTGTGTGTAGTCAACATCATGATAATTTGAAAATAAATGCACCTGTATGTAAAAAGAAGCATGTGTGTGGAACATGTGAAAGTAGGGACGGCCGTCGCTATGGACACAAAGGGCGCATTCCACGTGCTAGACTGCAGCATTGTGTTTGATGTGGCTCAGCTCCATGTTGAGAGAGAGCACCGGGCAGCGTTTTGATATTGGAACCCCTGCCTCCCTCCCCGCTTCGGAACGAGGCTTATTGGGAGAGGATTGTCAGGAAGGGGAACACAATATGTCTGCGAAATCCTGGAGGGACCGTGGCATTTGATTGTGTCCTTCAGTGAACCCGGAGATATTGGATGGACTGCCAGGGGTTTAGCCCGGCACAGGACCCTCGCCAAATCGCGTTACTGTCCATTAGTACTGTCCTGTAATGACTCAAGTCAAAATCAATAAAAACCGTAATTAAAAAAAGCTATTTATAAGCAGATCTCCGTCTTGCTTTGGCTGCGTTAGAAAGCAGTCTGGTGTAGTATTATTTCACTTACGGGAGACCCTAACTTCAAGAAACATGGCAGCAAAGGCCTGTTGAATCTAAATGGACCTACAGCTCAGAATAATACAAATTGTTTGGTATGTTCGACATTTTTTCTTGCCGTACTTGTCCACACTGATTACCAGACTGGATCCCTTTCTTGATAGAATATTACTGTATGACAGTTGCACATTATGATTTCAACCTGCAGCTCAAAGCTGGAAATCAGTAACAGCAGAAACACTTGCCTTCAGATAAAGGATTGCATGTCACAACAAATTAATGAACAACCTTGGTGTAAAGTAAGCACGCCATGTCTTTTTATATATAGCATTTCAACATATTGCATTGCATAGCCAACCTTACTGTGCTATTCCTGTGATATGGAAGCGCCCGTTCTTGCCTTACACGTATTTGGGGAAGGTCTGGGTTAGGGATAATGTAGTAGTGACATTTCACCCATATAATTATGAATCGTGCAGTCCAGCAAAGAGGGGATTTGCACTTTAAAGTGCTGCCTACACATATTCTGTTTCATTCCATTGTTTATATTTAGTGTAATACAGGTATGGATTTGACAGACATTAGAAAAGTTGGAGACGTCTGCTACTGTAGTTTTGCAGGGGGGGTAATTGCACATTTCAAAGAATCAGAAAAGCTGAAGATTTTTTCAAAATGAACAGGGAGCCTAGTTTGTCTGTTTATCTTTTCAGTCTTTTATTTTTGAACAGGTTTTCATAAACAGCCCACGGGATATCAATAATAGCACATCTGTTAAAAAAAAAAAAAATGTTCTGTCTTTGATTGTTCAGATGAATGTTTTAAATTCAATGCAACAGTTTTCCCTGTAGCTGTATTAAAGTATATAGTTCATTTTATCCTCAAATATATTAAAAAAAACACAAGAAACTTGAGAAATTTGTACTTCATGCTTATAGTAAAATCTTAAGCAACATGAGGAACACACAGCGCTCCTAGTGGATGCTTTAGAGAAGTGCACACAATCACACTGTTCAGAGTGCTGTGGAACTCGAAAGGAGAATTTCAGCCAAAAAATTGAATCTGATGTTTTATCTAACATATTGAACACTTACAAGATTTAGTGGCCCACACTGTGTTCTGTAAGCTTATAACCCCCGACGGTTCATCTAGTCGTGTGGTAAACGCACCTTACTGTCAGCCTGAGCTTTTCAATTGAATGAACAGAGAAACTCAAAGCTCTGCTGAAGAGATAGGCTTTTCCCACAGATTGGGATGGCAGTATATCATTTGTCAATTCTCACCTTGGCGAGGCATGCCCCATACCTGTGCAGCACCTAGAGTTTTGGCACTTTTCATGGTTTCCCACAGAAATCTCTGATCTCTCTCTGTGTGTAAACACATACAGTATAATTCAGATCACACTTCATGCAACCACGCAACAGAGCCCCAGATTTTCGCTCTTTAGTGCTTCTCCCTCATCTGTTTCCTTTTTTCCTACCTCCTGGCTCACAATTATCAGTTCATTTCCGTAATCAATATCTACTTCAACCAAAACGAACGGACTTCAACCAATTGCAACAATCTATTAATTTGTCATTGCAGCCCGTTACAAAACACACAGGTACAGAAAGTGCCTTCTGGGAAGATAATTGAATGAATGCAGGAAAACATGACTGGTGCTGCTTTCATTTTCTGTGAAACACATTGGTAAAAACTTGGAATCATTTTGCTATAGTTTTTAGTAATTGTATTTTCCCCCCAGATGTGTAGAGTGTATGCATCATGTATTTCAGTAGTTTTGCTCTTTTAGCTTTAAAACCATTTTTCTTGAGACCCAACTTACATATAGTAAGGATAGAAAAGCTACCGGTGACGATTGTGGAACAGCAAGAGGACTCGTGGTAGAAAGCAGGTACCTTCCAGACTGGAACCTGGATACACTGAGCTACACCTGTCTCCCGATTGAGAGCCATGTGCCATTGCTAAACATGCATTTTCCTATCCATCAGAAAGCACTCTTCTCATAGTACTCATAACAGTCATATCGCATAAAACAAAGCAGGCTCCTGTTCATGCTCAGCATGCTTGCTGGCATGCTACAATCCTGGAAGAGCACAGATCAGCAGTTTTTTTTGTTCAAGTGTACTGCATGTAGCTAGAGTGATAACATGGCAGGAAACCCTAACACAGTACACAAAGTCCCCTGTTAGCCAAGAGAAAAGTTCATATCAATTCGTTGGAGAAAAGAATTCTCCATGAGCAGAGGACATTATGCATGCGGAAAAAGCAAAACCTCTCAGACCCCTGAATTATCTGCGGTTTTATTATACAGACTGTGGAAATACACCAATTTCTATTCTCCCTCGTTCATCAAATAAGCCTTTTTCACAAAGCTATTTAGATATTAGAAATTGGGTAGTGAGTACCATTTAGGTCCTTGGGTGTGATGAAACTGGGTGTTACGTATCAATGGACAGGGGCATTAACTTCTAGTCGGTTGGTCGGGGGTCAAAGAAATGCATAAAAGAGACGGTGAAACGCGGACCAACATTTTAAATAACACTGTTCTGGCTCCGCACGGCCAATGTAAATGTGGCATTAATGTCCTTCAGTAAGTACCTCCATGCCCTGGAGGGTCCTGCAGGACTAATCACCATTGTTTACCCGCCTGTGACCCCCTAATTGTGTCCCTCACGTCTGGTTCCTTTTTGAGACTCCCATCCCAAACTAGCCACCTAATGGCGTGTGCTTTTTTCCCCACCGGGTTGTAATGGATGTTTCGATTAAGATGGACGCGCTGGCCGCAATTTCCCTGCGATAGAGCCGCTGAGTGTGCTTGGCCCATTCCACTTCATTACAGGCGAACTTTCCCAGCACTCCCGCGCCTGCCGACTGCTCCCGCCGCCGCCACAAACCCGTCCCCCGCTTTTCGCCGAACGCTCCCACTGCTCGCGTTGCTGACCCGACGGTGCCACCGGGCTGAAAAAAGAATTAAGCGTTCGGAATAAATTGATTCGTACCAATAGGAGGGTGTCAAATGACCTGTTTTGTGAAGGTCAGTGTGCACCATGCAGGTCGCATGAGAATGTTATACGGTTGTTTAGTGTCCTTTGTCTCTGGGTGGCAGTGTAGTATAACTGAAGGGGCACTGGGCTTAGACGCAAGGTGCCTTGAGGAAGGTGCCTCACCTGAATTCCTTCAGTAAATATCCAGCTATATAAATATAGCTATATAGATGATGCTTAAAAGTGTAAGCTGTGTAAGTCACTACGAATAAGAGTGTATTCTAAATGTAATGTAAATTTGGATTCTGTACCATCACTGGGTAATTCATCAAAATCATTACATGCGTGAGGTTGCGACAAACCTCATGCACTTCCTCTGAATGGGTCAAAGGGTATTTGAAATGTACAGTACGCTCAGGTGATAAGCGCTCCAGTCACACTGTTAATGGCTGCCACAGTACTGTAAAAAGGAAGGGAAAAGCAGCACTCAAGGGCATCAGAGATTTTAAGAGCGGGTTTGAGAAAGAGGGGGTGGGGTGGGGGAGACGCCGTTCTCTGGAAATGACATTCCGTCAACAGCACCAACGGCCAGACTCAGCACCCACAAAATTGAAATATTTTGGTTCAATCAATCAAGACCGGGCTTATTTTTCATTTTTCTTAAAAAAGTACATGTTCAATTATATAAAGGGTGTCTTTAAGGGAAGGAAAAGTCTCATGGGTAGAATTAAGTTTCATCCGAGTGACAGAAAATGCGGTCCACTTTCCCCAGCCTACAGAAGAGAAAGCAACTGAAAGGATGGGGTGAAGTGGAGCAGAATGTTCTTACAGGGCAAATGCAGCTGTGACTTTAAGAGGCCTATACATGCTGTTGATTAGTTTTACTGAGTGGGAATGCAGAGACCAATAAATTAAATATGAATAAATTAAAAATGTAGTCTAGCAGAAAATTACTTGGAAAACAACCACCTCCCCATTAAAATATGTATAGTAATGCCTTTTATGTGCAGTAACATGGGATTAGATATCACTGTAAATTAACACGGCATCCGACCGTAGTAAAGAACTTTTCACTTTTAACAAGGACTTTTAAAAAGAGCGTTTACTCTTGTGTGCTCTCTAATTAATTTGATATTCAAATGAGCTGATTCATTATAATTGCAAATATCCCAAATAAGAGTAGTTAAAAAAAGGAATAGTGTCAACAAAGATTGATGGGGCTTGCTTTGAAAATGGCATCTGTTTTGCATGTTTACTTGGACCAGGAATATTTTCCCTCTTGAGTTTTTTATTATTATTATTATTCCAAAGACATGGCATGTGGAAAAGCAATACTTTCTCTCTCCTTTTGACAGTCTCGCTTGGACGCATGTTACAGGAGGTACTCACTACACACAGCCTAGCCTAGTGCATGGTCTGTACAGTATGTGATTGGGGTCACATGACACAAACAGGCTTGCCACCAGACACCTGACTAACCTTTAATACTGTATCTCCGCCACTCTTACAACACAGTACCGTGGTTTACCTGTCTGCTGCACTCATCTTAACTGCAAACACCACAAGATCGCTATGCTAGAGATCTCAAATGTGACCATTTAGTCTCTTCAGATGAGCCAATTAATTATAGAGGCTCTATTAAGGTTATTGTGCCCCGCCTCCCGTGTCCATGGCAATGAAGTGTTGATGAGTCTGGGGGGGGGGGGGGGGGGGGTTTAGCACACTTACTGTGATTACAACCCCTCTAGTCCTCCATCCATCTGCATGCGTGTAGGAGTTGCACCCCAGCATCACACCACAGGTATCATCTCCACACCCCTCCCTGCTCATCCCCCCCTCCTCTCCTCCCCCACCCGCCATTTCAGATTCGCATTGGAGCTGCTTCGGCCTACTGCTCCCAACCCCCCTCCGCCACCCGCCACCCGCCACCCCCCACCCCCGCCCATCTGCCAGGGTCACTGCTGGAGACGGGAAGGGGCCGAAGCTCTGGTTCCGACCGGCCGCCTTTCTAATTTACTCTGCCTCTGTGCCTTATCCCAAACACACGCACCCCCCTCCCCCTTCGCCAGCCACCCCCATCCTGTTTTCTGTGTGTTCTTTGGACCTCTGCAAAAGGCCTACAACATTCAAGTTTTTTTTTTATTTTTTATAAGATAGTAGCGTTTTTTTTTTGCTTTCAAAGACAGATAAAAAAACATGCAACGGCTCAAAGTAAAAGTTAGCTGCCAAGGTGCTTGGTACAGTACCTGTGTGTATCTTAAACCCATCTCCATATCCCTTCTTCCTCTCACATTTCTGTTTCTTCTCTCCTTCCCCCAGGCTCGCAGATGCACCTTCGTAATTTACTGCGGGTCACATTCCACTCACACAATTCAATTTGTGTTTGAATGTGTGTGTGTGTGTGTGTGTGTGTGTGCGTGCGCGTGCGTGTGTGTGTGTCTTTTCTACCATGAATTAAAAGCCTGGCAGGAGAAAAATGAAGACCATATGCTGAAATCCCATTCGTCCCTCTGACAACACATTAACCGTACAGGAGGTTGTCTAAACAGACCTTATGCAAATTCAGTTCACTGCTCCACAGGGGGCGAGGGACCGGATGAATCACTGCTCAAAGATTTTTAAAATTGTTTCTCACTCATCAGTTATTCCCATATACAAGCTGCTATAGATTCCAGGCATAGTCATTTACACAAATGCTCATACCTGAAAATGGAATAGTACCCAGTATGCACTGTAACTGGATCAGCAGGGAACTTAAAGTCCATATATTTATAACACAGAGGTGATTTATAGGACCAAGTGATGAATCAACTAGCCAATCACGTGTGAATGTAAGCACATACAGTAACACATGCATATGCATAACTTGGCCTCTGCAAGTTTGTCATGCAGTCATTGAAATTGACAGATGCGCCATCTTTATTTCAACCTTGTGGATACCTTTAGGTGAATACATACAAATTCGTATAATCATCCCATATATAAAATTTAAATAACTGACACTTAATCTGGTCAGAAATCTAGTGGATCTATGAAGTAACTGGGGTATATACTGAATGTTTAAAACAGAGGTTATTTGATTAATCTTTGCAGGCCTTAAATGATTAATCTGACAGTTTGGGACCCATTGGCCAGGTTCAGTAAACCCATTCCTCTCAATACTGTAAAACTGTAACTGTGCCCGTTTGGAAACAATCGTTTATCGTTCCTGACCTCATTTTTAAACCCAGCAGATGAACTGAACTGCTCAGGCTTGTTCCTGTCACCTTTCGCTTTGTATGTCATCCCTTCAACTTCTGTGGATTTTTCCAGGCCTTTCCCTCCCTATGCTCACCTGCAATCTCCCTCACGATGCGCTGCCCAAGGGTCCAGAGAGTGACTCTGCCAGCCTCTGCAGGCTTCATGGAGCCCGTGCCAGAGCCCCTCAGCCCGAGAGAAGCAGTTGGGCGCGCGGTTCGGGCCGATAGGCTCAGGGGCCGCCATTTTCCCCGGGCGGCGTGGCGCAGGTCCCATCGCGTGCGTGCGTGCACTGGCTTCGGGAGGGGGGGCGCAGGACGGGTGGCGTTCCCCGCGGGTCACGCCCGGCCGCTCTAATATTCCATTCAGAGAGGGGGGATTATTCTCTCCGCGGCGGACGGACCCTGGGCGGGAATGACAGATCTGTCCGCGCTCTCCCCCACAGCTTACAACGCCCTTCCAAACCAGACCAGCGCCAGAAGCTTCCCTCCAGTGAAAAACCAGCTTTTCAGGAGAACACGGGCCGCCAGTGCACTCCTGCACTCACAGCGCTGCGCTTCAAACTGACGTTCATGCTTCTTCTTTAAAAAAAAAAAAAAAATTTATTGGAAAGGAGTGGTGTACCACAGCACGAAGAACTGAACTCCACACGCGTTATTCCTCACAGTTTTTAAGTTTGTTTAATGAGCAGCCTTCGGGCCTGAAGTCAATGAAAATAAAAATCCTTGGACGCTCTGAAAGTTTTATCTTTAATACACTGTTTTTGTAATTCTGTGTAATTTAGTTCAATGACGATGATTAGGATCCACATCTGAAAAAACTGAGAGCAGTACTGATAAAGCTTTGGGGGAATTCTTGATTATTTATTAAAAAGTTATAAAGGTACTTTATTGCCAGTTTAGCAGGGTTTCCTCGTTGGATTTGGCAACTGGATCATGTCAAAGGTGATCAAACACAAACACTTGAGCAGCACAAACCTCTTCCCCTTTCAGTACATTTCCCATGATGCAGTTTCGAGGCAAAGCAAACATTTCTTCACTGAGGATGTGTGACAATGCAACCCATAAAAGCCATAAATATCTGTCCTTACCCATTGGTTAAGTAAATTAACACTAACAGTCAGCGATGGCAATACATTCATTAAAATGCAGCAAATTTTCAATAACCCCTGTTAGGTAATTTACAAAATGTTTATTAAGACTGATACAATATTACCAACGATAAATGCTTCCTTTCAGTTTCATGCACACGTAATTAGCATATCTACTAAGTCTGTTGATGAGTGCCATTTGGTCAACATCAGTTAGAGCAAACAAGAATGCCACAACACATTAAAATTCCTAAGTTAATGCAGTGGTGCTCACTGCAACGGCCAGACTGAGGCGCACATATATGATGTCATAATAGGTGGCCACAGCACTCACAGGCCTTGAGGAAAGTTAAAGCTTCAGCAGCCTGTAGGGTGGCCTACATTTGTCTGCATTCAAACACACGCCATTGCTACTACTAATCTCTGCCCCGTCCACAAAGAATAATAACAATTGAGCCAGTGGGACCCTGCAACTGTGGGAGGTGCCATAGAGGAGGCAGAGAGTCAGGGCATGAACCGCCTCCTACTGGCTGGTCCAGGACTTGACCATTACGAGTGAAAATCGAGGTGCAGAAGCACTGCATTTGAGAATGCAGCACAGGTCTCTCGAGTCCAGCCGTGCCAGGCCACAGGGCATCCTTCCTTTGGCACATTGTGTAGGGCAGGGGTAGGCATCCCTGCTTCCGTTACACCAGATAGCTTTCTGGCTTTTGCTCCACACAAACCTACAACTACAAAATGATACTAATTATTAGGTATAATGAATGAATGCAGTCGATGTCGTGCTGGAGATACTCGGTGTTTGGCCATTTCTGAATACTCAGGCACTTAATAATCCATCAAACTCTTGTGCTCAAACTCGGACGGAACGAAAACAGAAGAGTCACAGGTACGCCAGGGTTGCTTTTCCCTGGTGAAGGTTGAGGAGGGCTTATACGGTCTTTTTGGCCTTGATTTTGGAGAGAGTTTTGGGGCTCTGCTGTCCTTGCCCACAGCTGGAAGGCAGAGGTGACCTGTGGCTGTCCGCCTTCACTGCGCAGAGCGGCGAGCGACTGGGGGGTCCCGCCAGGGAGGGGCCGGCCTCGCACCTCTCCTGGGGGCTGCCCCGCTTGATGCTCCCCTGGGCCAGCAGCTTTCCGCCTCCACCTGCTCCGCCTGCGCAGCACTGCGGAGACAAGGCCTGCATTCTCATCCCATCCACTCGCAAAACAAGCACTGCGCTCACCTCCACACTGCAGATTTAAAACATTCAGTTTCGCTCTCATTCAAAGGCAGTGTTGGCTCCATCTAGTGGCCCATAAATGCAATCACTGCCTGTTATACATGTCCAAGTTTAAAATAAAGCCAGATGGACATTTAAGGGGGTGCGCAAGTAACTAAAAATAAAAATAGCAGTTTTTGTAATGGACAGTATTGCAGTCTTCAGCTCAATCCCCGAGGAAGGTCTGGTAATATTACACGCGGCACAAAATCATGAGGAAACCCATTTACCAGAAGCAAAGTCCTCTGTATTCTGTATGACCCAGGGATATAGGAGGACAGATGCTATTGCGAAACAGACGGCCAGATCATGCAGATGGCAGAACCGAGTGTGAAGACAGACCACCGGGTGGCTAACGCTGTGAAATCGCTCATTCCAAAAGCTAACTGCGAGCCCTGCGACTGCCGTGTCGGAGCCTCAGTCGCGCCATTGGCGGCAATGGCTGGAGGTCCACTGGCGAGGCAACAATTGGCCCAGCCTGGCCGGGCAATGATAGAGGGTTAGCCGGCTAGTAGCGCCAATCTTATCGCGCTCTAGTGGCCGCTCCTGGTGGAGACCAGGCGCCCGCGGACGAACCGAGAACATGCAGACCTCGTAATCCTGCGACATGGGCGGCATGTGAATGGGGGCGTGGGAAAGAAGCGGGAATAGGCGTCACGTGAATCGGAGGAGTCTGCCCTTGGCAGGAGAGGTTGCAGCGGGAGATCGAAAGTTTGGCTTGGGAGTTTGGGTTGGGAAAAAAACTGCGGATAAAATATGATGGGTGTCAAGAGTTAGTACAGTGAAGTGGTTAAATAGATATCTTCAGTCTCATCAGAACCGCGACCTGTACAGGAACTACCATTGTTTGTTACTGTGATTCAAACTGCATTTTAAATCAAGAGGTTCCCAACACAGAGCCGCAGTGTCTATTGATTTTCCTTGTTACTCAGTACTCTGTCTCACTTGATTTCCTGGGTCTGTAATGGTTGGAAATTCGAAGGAGAAAGCCTGCACACCATGAGGCTCTCCAGGACAAGGAGAGAAAACCCCTGGATTAACCAATCAGGTTGTGTGTCATCAGTAGAACCTGTGAGGACCCCTGCAGTGGAGAGTACTTACAGAACTAATGCCACCTTTCCCACTGGACCCATTCTTCCTCGTGGTATCACTGTAGGTGAAGATGGCCTTCTTCTTTGCTCTCTACAACAGGGCACACACACAGTGCACACGTGCTAAGTTCTGAGTACTCCACGCAAATTTCTGCGCAGTGAGGACGCAGTCATGGAACATGCTAGTGTCTGCGCAACTAAATCTGTCAAAAAACACGGTAACATTGTGCAGTGAAGACGCAGTCATAAAACACGCTGCACAGGAAACAAGCTAACGTCTGCGCAGAGAAGACAATCATAAAACACACCAACATCTGCGCAGTGAAGACGCAGTCACAAAACAGGCCGATGTCTGCGCAGCAGAAGCTGTAATAAAACACGCTAACCTCTGCGCAGCGAAGACTTGGCCATAAAAGGTCACGCTGATGAATCAGAAAAAGAGCCAGAAGAGGCAGGTGAGGACTCAGTGATGAAGAGGCAGGAGAGGACTCAGTGATGGAGAGGCAGGTGAGGACTCAGTGATGGAGAGGCAGGTGAGGACTCAGTGATGGAGAGGCAGGTGAGGACTCAGTGATGGAGAGGCAGGTGAGGACTCAGTGATGAAGAGGCAGGTGAGGACTCAGTGATGAAGAGGCAGGTGAGGACTCAGTGATGGAGAGGCAGGTGAGGACTCAGTGATGGAGAGGCAGGTGAGGACTCAGTGATGGAGAGGCAGGTGAGGACTCGGTGATGGAGAGGCAGTGAGCTGGTACCTGTTTGGTCGGGGTGGAGGGGCTGCTGTTGCTGCTGTCGGTGTCTCCTTCGTGGTCGGGGTCCATGATCCCCGTGGTGGCGCTGCAGGGTGAACTGGGCAGCGGTCCCGGGGCGGGTCCGAGTTGGGGCCCGGGCGCGGCGTCCTGGGACGGCTCCAGGGAGAGGCCGTTCAGCCCGTCCGGGGGCTCTGCGCTCTCCCCGTCTTCCGGGTCGTCCCGAAACTGCTTCATCATCTCCAGCACGTTGATGGGCGTGTCATGGGAGGAGGTGTCGCCCTGAGAGTGACAGTCACCCAGATTTCCCCTCAAACGCCCCAAAAAGGCAGCCATGGACCCCATTTTACACAAGATACGCACGCGGCCTAACCCACAGTGTGGCACCATACACACTGTACTAAGCAGAGCGTATTGGTGGATTTTCATTTTTTACTCTTCAAGCTGGCTTGCCAGCTCCCCAAACCGACTGTTAACTTCACCACACAAGCTAAAATGAAATCCTGCTTTGGTATATTGTTTTGTACCAGAAGTGGTAAAATATTACAGATTTACAACTAGCAAACTCTTTCAGCCTTTTTTAAAAAAAACACTTTCTGATATGTGAACAGTCAATATTAAGAGTGGAGATGAGATTGCTAGCATTACGTTTGGTAGTTAGACATAATCCTATAGCCATTAAGGGGGATGAGGTGTGTGTGCTACGTACAGGTACAGAGGAATTATAGTTTTAGAGCTCAGTGATGCTACCTGCCCTCTGTAACAGTTTTTAGTTTTTTTGCCACTCACTGTGATCCAGGGGTTATCCAGCAGCTCGCTGGCTGTGATGCGGTGGGCGGGATCTACCTTCAGCAGACAGCGCAACACCTTCTTAGCTGCAGGGAAAACAGATAATATTACAACCTTCAAATGGAGCTTTTAGCTGCTCCCTGAAAATCCTTCAGTACTACTCCTGATGTATGCCTGAAACTTGAATATCTAACTTGAATATTTTGTAGCACATATCAAAGGCACATTGATTCCATGGCCGTCATGAAATAGTTTGACGGACGTTCTGAATGAATTTCTCCCCAGGTAATTAAACCAAAGTGCCATAAAAAGCATGCACATTTGTTCCATTGAGAAGGCGGGGAGTCTATGAGAATGTAAGGGGTGCGGACCTCCTTCGCTGATAGAATCCCACACAGGGCCGGTGAAGGTGAGCTCTCCTTTCCTGATGATGTCAAACAGCCGGTCTTCTGACTTGGACAGGAAGGGGGGTTCCCCACACAGGCTGTGGAGTGAGGGTGTCAGAGTGACATCACTGCACACCTGAGACCCGGCCACTTCACCCATCACACACATTAGTCTCTGCCCACATCACCCATCACCCACATTATGCCCTGATCACATCACCTCTCACCCACATTATGCCCTGATCACTTCACCCATCACACACATTATGCCCTGATCACATCACCTCTCACCCACATCACCCATAATACGCCACATTACCCCTCACCCAAAGTACACCCCCACCCACATCATCCCTCACCCCAAGTAGATATTTAATCAGACGCTGGAGATGTGGGATTGTAGGTGGCACAGCCCTGAATGGTGGCCATGCTGAATTATGGAGGATGGTGCGAGTGGTGCCCCCATGTGGTCATGGGCATGTGGTACATACAGCGTGTACATGATGACCCCGATGCTCCACACGTCACACTGCTGGCTGTACTCATGACCGTCAATCACCTCTGGAGCTGCAGAACCAGAACACATCATCACTCTAATGGCAGAAGCAGCACACGTCATTCTTTTCATATATATGGAGCCCCATTGCTCTGGCTTGTTCTTGGACTGAAGCTGGTTAGTCAATGGAGTACAACACAGTGGTTATTTACTTATAGCCCAATGGAGTATGTGTTGGAAAGGGTGTGTTCTGTACCCATGTAGATGGGCGTTCCACAGGTGGCCTGCATCATGGTCTTATTGCCCACACCGCCCTTCTGCACCGACAGACCAAAGTCAGTTATCTGGAAGAGAAACCGACAGAAAACAACACATACATTTCAGCTACCTCTTTCTATCACCTGCACTCACACACAAACACACACACACAATGGACATACGCAAGCACTCTTGCACATAGAGTATATATACTGTAGGCCAGGGGTACACTATGGAGGCTGTTCTGTTTTGGGATTTCAGTTTCTACTTTTAACTGGCCACAGTAGACATGCACGCACATACACACACACACACACGCACTCATATAAGCATGAGTGTGCATGTGCACACACACAAACACAGTCCCCGGCATTGTATCAACCCGTTTGATCTAATTCAGAAAATGAGCAATCCGTATCTGACATGCCAGCTTGAAAGAGAATAATTTAGAATTAAGGCAATTTGCTGCAGTCTTCATTCTCCCTAATCATGTAAGATAAAGCAGTAAGGCTTACTACTTTCAAAGCCTTAAATAATATTCTGTCTGAGGAGGTGCCCTGCTGAGTGTAATCAGACTTTACGCGGGCAGACGTTTCCATCCATCCAAATGACTGGCAGAGGTTAAATTTATCTCGCATTACTCAAACGTATCCATCGTTATTTCTGTAAGATGATTACCGAGATAAAGCCGCATATATATACCCGTTTTATAAATTATTTAGTGCCTTTTCAAAAATGATACTTATTTATGAGTAATATTAAATTGAGTACATACGTTTGAATTTCCAAGTGAAAATGCACGAATCACTGTAAATCATTTGCATTTTGAAGGAGGCTATAACAGCAATAAAAAAGGGAGAGAATATTTAAGTACATGTTTTCAAAAAACATACCTTTAAAGCATGAAAACCAATTTCAATATACGAATATGCTTTTGGCATATTTTAGCAGCTTTACCAACTTTTTAAAAAATAATCGCTTCCACTTTTACCGTGGATTAGAATCTTAAAACGTGCCTCTTCAGGCACTGCTCTACTACGCCCATGCAGGGCCCGCTGTAGCCGAAGAGCATGCATTCGCCCAGGAGCCACTGCTTTACTCATCACAGATCACACAATGCCACAGAAAACAGGGAAGCCCGTCTCTCATTGACAGCTGGTACTCCGGGCACACAGCGCATCATTAGGAGAAGCTAATGCAGTGGTAATTGGAGGAACGCTGGCAGAGTTAAAGCCGCTCTTGCCCCTGGTGTGATGAAGCAGATTGTGTACTGCTGCAGCGGACTCCTAGTTATAGTCGGTTAAAGCCAGTTAAGGCCGAACCTGCACTGCCTCGGCTGTGGGGCCCAGCCTGTGCTGATGGTGAAAGCCTTTACCAGCTGAGCCACTCGTGGTCCCCTCTACCCCAGCTTCAGTGATAATTCACTACAGGCATACACTCTATACGGCTTGTGTACAGCGTTTAATGATTTGTGGCCGAAGGGATAAATTCAACCAGAGCAAATATCCAGACAAGATGGCCACCTCCTGCCAGATAAGAGGCTTTTATGGCGTGCCAGGGCTGCGCTGCCTTGAAGCGCTGTGTGTGATTCATTCTGCAGCCCTGGGCTGGCTTACATCCACACACCCAGCTAACGTGAATATCTGTCCTTAACGACAACCTTGACTTTTTTTTCCCTATATTCTGCTACGCTGTTGAGGCTATGCTTAAAAACAGGAGTGGACAGCTATGCAGACACCCTGCTGGGTCCGACTGTAGGTGTCTTACTGCAGCCCCGGATCTTTAGTCTCACCTTGACGTGGAGCCGCCCATTTTCTTCACCTTTCTGGGAACTCTTCACTAAAATGTTCTCCAGCTTAAGATCCCGATGCACAATATCTGAAACCAGAGAAAACGGCCATGAATCATAGATACAAGGGATATCTATATCACCACACACATCCTATGCTCTGATCAGATACTAAATTATATCAACTTACTATCTCTGTCTCTGCTATTGTTGAAGCTAAATTTCTGAATTATTGTGAATATTCACAAAGGGTTGTGGCTGAAGACAACATTAATGGCAGAAAAAAGAAAAAAAAATGTAGTAAAATATGGTTAAAGACCCTGTGAAGAACCCACTTACTGGCTCCATTCTGGTCTTAATCTTCATTACTAACTCTGAAAGCGGTGTAACACAGAATGCCATGGAATCTCCTTTTATAATCCCTACACCAATGGTTTAAACACACAACCGAATAATAAGTACTAGCTATAGCAGAAGCAATGCAGTTTAAGTTTGCAGAAGGGTACAACGGCAGTGTTGAACCTATGACCTTTAGGTAACAAGGTCAGTTCCTTAGCAATTGTAACACATTGCCGACCCACATTGTTCCCACTGCAGCAAGTCTACAGCTGCTAGCGGTGCTAACTAGGAGACCTGTACATAAACATCTCTGATAGCTTGTGAAATAACATTCCACAACACAACAGCACACTTTGCTGCCTTAAAACAATACCAAATGAGATAACTGCATGAATAAAGTTCACTATTGCTTTAAGTGACTGCTTCACTCGCTAATCCATTTATCATGCGCCACAGCTATTGATAAATCTAGCTAGGATGTAAATTAGCTAGCCAGTGCTAATCTTGCTTTAAATCAAGGTTTGAGGTTGCACACCTACCCTTATGGTAGGGACACTAATCTGTTTTTCTTGCAGACAGCTCCAGTATTGGCATCTTGTTTTCTTTCCACAGTTTATAGTTCTCAGTGTTGAGCCATTTTTCACAGAATGGACAACTTTATCATGCTATCTGTTAAAGTTTTCAGAATGCATTGGTCCAGGATCAGTGGTGTTCCCCAAATCATAATGGACATGGCTAAACTGGGGTAAGAAATGGTTAACCTATACGCTTATGAGCATCTCTTGGAAGAGAGAGGGACACCATTCAATTACTGGTAGCTAACCAATAAAATGTGATCTACCCTGTATTCCTTATACATAAATAAACAGAATAAATTATTTTTTATCCTTTCTCTAGCTTCTCTCTTCAATTTATTAATTCTAGTGATTAGGAGTACCATTCACCAGGGTGTTATGGCCAACCATTGTACTTGTCAATATTAGTTATTTGGCATGTTTGTGATTTACAAATCTAGGCCCTTTCTCCAAGTTGCTAGCTTAAGTTGCTAAATGTCAAAAATATAAAAAAACAAAAAGAAAAAAAGTTAAATATAAATGTAAAAACTATAGTCTTGGACAAGGAAGTACAGAGGACAGAAAAACAATAGAAAAAAGTAGGCATATATTTACATCACATTTAGGCCTTTATGGCTTAGTTACGTGCACATACAAACGTTTAGGCAGTGCACAGAGCCAATTAAATATACATAAATATAATTTTATATATTAACACACACACCAATGCATGTAATTAGAAAACTTATTTTAATTACTTTCTGCAAGTGTCAATTTAGTGCACACCACTTTATAGTATATAGGCCTATAAACAGAGACAACCATAATTTTTAGTACAACATTTAATTTGCTCACATTTTAATATTAGCACAATAGGTTTTAAAATTTAAAAAATGTATAGGTAACTTCAAATGAATTTTTATTATCAGGTTGTGCCTTTTCAGGTGTATCTCTGTATTATTAGCAACTGTTAAAATGCAGCTACTGCAAAGAGGTTCATTTTGTGTGGGCTTACGGTACCAGCCTTCTATAAACCGGCCATATCTGGCCCACTGACCCGTGTACTTGGCACAACCAACCGAGTACTTTCTGAGGGCGCAATGAGAGGCTTTCTGAGGTCCTCCTGGAAAGCGAAAGCGAATTTGAAACAGAAATGACAGTGGTATGACAACTGAAAGGCAAAGTACTGAAACACACCCCCTCCCGCCACTCCAGAGAGCAGTTCTCTGTGCCCTTTTAAGTGCAATTGTTAAAAGTAACAGATGTTCGTTCTTCGTAAAGGGAAAACTTGCGAGTCTGCCACACTCAGCAGGTGACTGCTCCGCAAACTGCATCAATCATAGGGCGCGGACAGCCTTCCCCGGAGAGCGCCATTAATTCACCGGGACGCCGAGCCGGTCTGCCGGAGCCAGATGCCTACCGACGTGGAAAAAGGGCTCAGTCGCTTCGTCTCGGGAAAAAGCTATTAACCTTAATATGCGCAGATGGATAAGAAACATCCTCTGACAACTCATTATTTATTTGTGTCCTTTTAAATATGTTGGGATGCGTGGTGTTTGCGCCGAGCCGTTTTCTGTGATATAATGGATCTGGGGGCCAAGAGGTAAGCAGATAACAGCTCTCCTCTCATTAGCGCTCCCCGCGCCCGCGTTCGGCTGCTCGGCGGTCATGTGACCGGGCGCCGGCCGTCCTGCACATCCTGCTCTGCTTCTCTAATGTCAACGAGTCCAGGCACCAGCAAGACAAATTGGTTTAAAAAAAAAAAAAAAAAAAAAAACATTTTAGCTCGGAATTCCCCCAATTTTATTCTGCATTTCCACTGAGAAGCGTCTTTACAAGTGGCTCTGTACACTTTACAAATAAAATTGAATTGAATCGAACAACTGTTTAAAAGAGTAAAAATAACAAATGATATTGTGAGTTTTTCAGTTGAACATTCAGTCAATAATACAGCTTATATACAGCTAAGAATAGCCAGCATAAAAACCAAATACAAACCTGTCAGCAATGGCAATAACATTTACAGATGCAATGTATAATCAATGCATATGCAAAGCAAAGAGCGCGGCATGTTTCCTCAGTTGTTATAGAGACAGGACACACAAGCGCATGGGGACTCTTGGTGTGAAAGTATACCTATTAATCAGTATTCATCTGCTCCTTCCTCTAAATGACCCATTAGCCACACATAATGGTGTCTCATTGCCAAGCAACATCTTAAATTACCTTTAACTAGCGATTCTACTATGACAGTGAAAAAACAAAACACGTTCAAATGAACCATCAGATTCAATTAAAAAGGGCTGATCTATTATTTTTTTTGTGGCTGGCAGTTATTCCTTATTACCTTGTTACCGAAATAATCAAAGTTAATAATAGGGTGTCGCCTTCCCGATTATCAAATGTCATTGAATACAAAGCACAAAGACTTCAGGATACAATGTGATTATTTCGCAAAGAAACTAAATATGACTTGCTGCCTACGCAGGTGTCAGAGGTCCCTGGATTTTTTAATTAGTTTCTTTAAAAGGAGATTCATAATAAGGAGAGGAAGGCTGCGCTCAGTAAGGGAAATAAGACTACAAAAAAAATCAGAGGAGGAAAAGAAGGTGCTCAAATGGCAAATTAAGTATGAAGGGAGAGAGAGGAGAGTAGCCTTTGAATTGCAGGTGCAAGATGAGTCACTGCACTCTGCCTGGATTTTTTTTAGCATTCCATAAACGGTCATTTTGAAAAGGTCTTGTGTAAATGACAAAAAACAATAAATACTGACCCGTAAGAAGTGTAATGCAAAGGGGTCAATATGTCGACGGAGCATTTACTAATCCAGTGCAGAAAACATGCTCTCTCGTCCCATGTGCAACACCTACTGAAGTCCAATCCACGCCTGACAAAACTACAATGAGCATGAGGAATTGTGGGCAATGTAGTGGCAGAGAATAGCAGAGTCAAAGAGGCATGCTTCGGCTGCAGGACGTTTTGTGTGATGTACCTAGACAACCACAGCTTAGATAAACAGGGGAAGAATGAACAAAATACAGTAATGTGGAGTTAGGGTGCAGTTCCCCTTTAACCCTGAGGCTGGGACTGGGTGATATGCTACAGTGAATGCTGTGGGCTGTGTGCACAGCAGGGCCTTACCCTTCCTGTGTAGGTAGACTGTAGCTTCTGCCAAGCTATGGATGATGTGCCGGACCTCTTCCTCCGTGAAATGCCTCTTCTTCTTCAAAATCTCCTTCAGCTCCCCACCCTCACACAGTTCCGTCACCATGTACATCTTCTGTCTCCGTGGCAACACCACAGGATTGTGAGGTCAGGCAAGGGACATCTCGCCCATGGGGCGTCTTCACAAAGCCCCCCCCGCCCCCACCCCCCACTCCCTGAGCCAATTCACCACCCTCTATCACACCACCTTATAGAGCAACTTATCTCATGAAAAACATTCGGTGAAAGGCCCAGCAGTTGCTTTATAAATGCAGAGGATGTTGAATGTTGGTAATTAAGACGGACTTAATTAAGCACAGCATTCTTCTAAAGTAATTTTTTCAAAACACGATTTTGGAAATCTACACAGCCATCTATCAAGACATATTACTGCATTTTTTGTTCTCTGTTCACTAGAATGCTCTGTGCCATAGCAATATCATCACCTGAGGTGCATCTCATGTTAATAAAAATACTTGGCTGAATGAAAAAGTATGCAGCCAGACATTATTACAGTGCACATGAAGCAAAGAATAACACAATTGGGACAACCCTTCAGGACAATTTATCTTTGTAAAATACGGTAGATGCTCTACATCAGAGGTGGAAAGCCCTGGTCCTGGGGAGCCGCAGGGTCTGCTGGTTTTTATTTTCTCCTCAAATACAAGGAGTCAAGTAATGCTAAACATAAATTTATACTGTAATACCTACAGGTAACATTTTCAGTCTAAAAGTGACATCTTTTCATAATATGGATTAAGTGCCTAATCTGAGGTACCGCCAACACTCACCTTCGGCGTTTCGAACACCTCTTCCAAGTGTATAACGTGCCCATGATTGACTCGTTTTAATATGCTTACTTCCCGTTCCAGCAGTTTTACACCGTGACTCCCTGCCTGAAAAACAGAGCAGGGGACGAGAACGCTGAAGCGTTATGAAACAATGAAGAGTCCTGATACTCGAGTGTGCAGGTCATTTTCGGCTGTATAGCTTCCTGCTTGAGAACTTGGACTGAGGATTGGACTGCAGCCAGGGTCCACTCACCTTCTCTCTGTTCACCTTCTTAATGGCCCACTTCTTCTGCGTCTCGATGTGGGTGGCCTCATAGACCACCCCAAAGCTGCCTTGGCCCAGCTTCTTCCCAAATGCGTATATTTGCTATTGACACGACAGTGGAACAAATGCATTACAAAACGAATACATGCCTGTCTGTGTGATCTCACACAGCTAAAGGTTATCAGCTACCAGATCCTAGGTACTGTAGCTTAGCAGGGGCTTATATATCAGACTCATGTTACTGTGCCAGATGGTATAAATGCTCGGCTGATTGTTTTTGTTTCCTTCTCAGTTTTTAAATGGCGGCTCTGTGGAGGAGCATGAGAGGCGCCTGCAGGCCTCTGATGCACTTGCCTATCGTACAGTCCGCAGACAAAGTTAGCGCCTGTTGGAGAAGCGCATCTTTCACCGATAACTCATAGCCTGAGAGCACCTGGGGCAACTAATGCAGCAACAGCTTGAACTTACACCCACCCTATTCCTGGCAGAACAAGCCCAGTTGTGTCCCGCCACTGTGGACTTCTAGAGCCCTTAATTCAATTAAGTTGGATCTTAATTCACAAATTTTAGCAGAAGCTAATTTCACTAACTTTATCTCCCTTTCTCAGCACTCAAGAGATAAGGCCGCCAGGCTTCATGCTACCCTGCGGGAGGGTCGGGCATGAGTTCAATACCCCTGGAGACCAGCAGGAGGCGTGCTGCCAGTGTACCTGAACGGCAGCCTCATCCTCCATGCGTGTGTGGGGCACCTTCCTCTCCGCGCTGTTCACGCGGATCCACTGGGCAGCCATTTTCTCTCCAGCTTCACAAGCATCTGTCAACTGGATTGGATAAAGAGAGGTGGCATTTCACAAAAAATGACACACAGGAAATTGACCAAGAAATTACACAGCAAGGCTAATTAATATCAGGCACTGGTGTTTGAAAACAATCAGAACACAGCACTGCAGAGGCAAAATAAACAAGATAATCTTAAATATAGGGTAGATAAGTTTAAATTATAACTTAAATCACTTAGCCTATATATAGTCCTTCATCCTTACTGTAATACAAATGGACAGCATATACAAGCTAAATCACACAACAATAGTTTCTGCTGCAACCTCTTGAAACTAAAGACACATGAAAACCGAACCATGGGTGATGAACCAAATGGTACTTTCTTTTACATGAAGCATATACAATTCCTTATTACATATATCCTATTAGGGTGTGCTTGCACTGAAAGTTAGACAGTAGACACTGAATAACTCTAAACAGGCAACATATCCAGCTGGAAGAGATGCATAATTTAATATAGCGTCCTGCAAATGGCCTTATACACATGCACACACACACACAAATTTAAAAAAAATTTTTTTCTAAAAAACACAATAATTTGAAAACATATATTGAAATAAATTACTTAAATACGTTCAAAAGCACTAGAAAATGGAACAAACATTCATATACCAACCAGTCATGCCATTTGTGACTACACAATGACATACTGAAAAAATGTTTGGGCATTTATATAATTAAATGAGAAATGTGATTTCAAGTTGATGCTGTAACACAATATCCCTGCAGGGTAACAGAGTGGAATAGCTCCTTAACTGCAGTTTAACTCAGGTGACCCCACAAAGAAAATCAATATCTGAGCATTTCAGAAAAAAGTCTGTCTGTGTCACCACGGCAACCTGTCTGTTGGAACAGGTAATTCACCTCTGTTCATTGCCACTGTGGGCTTTGAGATCCTGTATCCCCAAACCAAAACACACAGAATATAGGGGGCTGGGGCCCGCTAACTAGTCCTGAACCGGAGAGACACCAAAAAGATCTGGACGAGAACAGTAATATTCTTTATGATTCCAGCACTGAGCCATTCAAGTCATTACGATACTCAAAAAAGAGTGTCTACAGTAATTTTTAAGACTGCAGCCAGGGCAGAAATAATCACAATTAAAAACTGCTCCTAAATTACTTAGCTACATTAAGTTTCCTGAGCAGCCTATGCTTTCATTCATAGACCATGTGCATTTAAATTTCAATGCTGACAGTTCATACCTATGTAGAATAATAGGCTACACTTCACTGTATTCCTAATGCTACTGAGGTACGGACCACATACTAATATAAATAAATGATAAAAGTTAACATGCACAATACACGCAGTACAATACTACGCAATAATATAACATAAAACATCTCCATCTTTCTCATGAAGAACACCACCACACTGCACATTTTCTCAACTTCTGCCTTCAAACACCAGCACGCGCACAGCACAGCCTACCTTCCAACTGCCATTAGTCTGGCCGGCCTGACGTGCGAAGAGTCCGCGTTCACATTAAGCACAATCTACCCGGCTTGAAAGGAGGCTCGCAGAAGCCAAATTAAATGTACGACAATTATCAAGCGATGACTCGGAGCGCTGAAGTGGATCCGCCACACAGAGAGTCATTAATTATTAACAAGGAAACAGTGTCTTTAACCTCTTCACTGTGGAACGCTATCTTCCCCCCGACAGCGCTCTCACAGCGGCCCCGTCTCCTCCATTAGCTCTCCTCCACCAGCCCCGGCGAGGAGCGAACCACTGTGACGGCCCCCGGAAACCCTCGTTGGCCGAGTTACGGCCGGCCCGCGGGCGGGAGGGCGGGAGGGCGGGAGGCCTGGAGACGGAGCTGCGCGAGGGGTGCGCCGTGGGGGCCTGCCCTCCGCGGTGAGCCTTTGGGAGAGGGACCCGGGGACCCGGGGGGGACGGGGGGACACACCGCAACCGGGGTTAGCTGAGGTACCGCAGGGCGGGAGATGCACGGCCTCAAGAGAAGTCGCAGCACTGAGGTGCATCTCTTTAGCGGCTCAGGGTTTTTAACACCAGCCTGAATTCAAGGTTCTTTTAATGACGTGCTTTTAAATAAATCACCCAAAGGCCATTTTTGATTGGTTTTTCCAGGAATGAGAACAATGTAGTTTATCGTGTAATATTGTTAACTGTCTCACCTGTAGGTAGTCTGAATCAAACAAGAGGATATGTGCCCATACAACCACCCAAGGCCTTTTTGGTTTGGTTCTGCAATAGTAAGAATTTGTTCGCACGTCCATTAATGGCAGAGTACCGTATTACTAGCCCTCTCCCTCGCAGGGCACTCACAGCTGCTGGGGAAAGAGGCAGGGGGCTGTCCCTGTGTGTGTGTATATCGCTGTAACCATGGTGGTCTGACGAACACTGCCTGAGAAGTAAATGAGTATGACGGATGGTTTGTGCAGACAAGGCAAAGCCGGTGGCACTCAAAGCTGATCTGCCACAGTCTGTAAGTGTCACTTACAGTATGCAGTGCAAATGACACTTTTAAAGGCCTGGGGGAAGGGGTGGGGGGGTATCTGAACACATGTGTATGTATGTCTGCAGCACATATTTGGTCCTCTGCATGGAGACACACACCCTGCCGGAAGACCACAGTGAAAAAAACAGGGAATTACCAAGCTCTGCTGGGCTCACAACGCTTCATGTCAATCACTGTGCTCTGCTGCCATTGATACCTGTAAACACAAAATGACCCTGTTATTAAATACACTTAATGATTACACACATGGTAGCCTTCTGTATCCTAGGCCCACTTCATTTAAGCTGAAGTGAATGCTTTAGAGAACATTCCTATGGCCTAAGTCCTGTTATATAACCAATAATAAACTGGAAGCAAATTCAATCATGTCTACTGGTTGTGACTGAACAGTTGACAAAAGGCCACACAGACCTTCAAAAATAATCACTGAATGGGAGCAAGAGGTGAATTTACTAACACACTGATATTAACATGTTTTTCTGGCTACGACAAGAGCCAGGCCTTTTGACAAAACCAAACATCCCATCCAGAATAACCACAACAAAAACAAAAATTAAAATAAATTAAAAACCCTTCCTAGAAAACCCCACAAACCAAATATTGTACATTTCCGCATTTCATATTTTTTTGTTTCGAGCTCATCAATAGGTAACCTGGTTCGATAAAAATAAATATGTGGAAGAATGACCCACTGTAGACATAGCAAAGTGTAATAACAGACCCAAGACATTAGCATTGTGGCCAAGGTGACAGAACGTGCAACAAAAATAATGCATGGGTGATAATTTCCTACCGGTCAAGCCCAGCTCGGTTCCCCTGGCTCTCCAGATCTTAGAAAGCACTCAGCAGAAAGTAATTATAGCAGATAGAATGTCAGCCATCGATCCCCCTAGCATTTTTCATACCCTTAACATAACTGTCAAAACCCCATTAGTGCTTATTTACCGATTGTTTGCGGAGGGAGATGCACGTTGTTCCCTCCGACTGTGAGAGAGATGCAGTGGCTCCGCTCTCAACACAAATTAAATGTGACACTGGGATGAGGCCTGGCCACACAAAGATAATTCTATGTCCGGTAAGGCTTTTTTTCTCTCTCATCCCCCCTTTCTTTCTCTTTCTCTCTCTTTCCTCCAAGCTCTCTATCTCTCTTTCTCTGTGCAAGCCTCTGCAATCACCTGTCTATCTTTTCAGCAACAGTGAAGTGTAAACAATGCTCTCCACCATATGGTACATTAACTTTATTACTTGATTTACTCGTGTTATTATCCCGGCTGTAATGAAACCGTGAGGGCTGTAGCGCTCTCAATCCAGCAAAATGGAGCACGCTTATAGATTCAAGTCTTTACGCGATAATAAAGATGAGGAAGAGGAACCGAGTACGGAACCCTGGAAACGCTGAGTAAGGGGGTGGGGGGCACAATAAAATTGTAATTGGGAGCATTGTTTTTTGGGTGGGGTAGGGGGGTGATGGTGGGTAAAATGGAACATTTCAAACTGACAGGTTGCAATGTGAGAATGGTTGCATGCTGATTCATTTGTGCTTGAGGTCAGTCAATACAGAAGAGGTTGGTGACCACCTTCCTGCTAATGTCTCCACTACTCCCCATAAGGGAATTGTAGCTTAGTCTTTTAATGTTGAGAAGAATGACAGGCTTCTCAATTAACAGGTATCAACCTCATGAGGATATAGAATTTCAAATTAGGCAAGCACTGTTCGGCATGCCTTTCGAAGACTATTTCTGGACGAGCCAAACATCAATTGTTCTTACCTCCACAACATCTTGAATGTGTGCTTTTTTTGTTACACCACAAGAGGGCGACGACATTTACTGAGCCGGGGGGTCATAAATTCACATTTTTATTCAAAAGTGAGGCTGCAATATTCAGCAGCATGCTGACTGCAGGGTTAAAATGCGCAGGCACATCCTCGCTGCAAACAAAGCATTTCATCTTCTTTATCTGCAAGTTAATTATTTATTGACAGCAGGCTTTGATGACAAATGGCAAACTTCACGGTATTAACAAAGCGTGGAATTACATTACTTGATGAAGGAGGATTTTGCATGCCACCACTGAAGCTACTGGGGCACGCAATGCTCCAGATCAATAGAGGGAGTTCTGTTGAGCTTCTCAATGGTTTTGGAACTACACAACAGTACTACTGTTATGTAAAGAATGTGCTGCATGTTTATGCCCGATGTAAAAAGTAAGGGCAGTTTTTTCTTCGAGTCGGGCAAGTGAAACAGTTCTGTACTGTACTTCGTCCACAGGTTCAAAGGCACTGTACTCCAACATGAAATAACATTAAAGGAAGCATGGCCAAGGGTGTGTTTGTGTCTGCTATGTACCTCCACTCTTAATTACTGCTGTTCCACACAGCCTTAGCAGAATCTGGGACTAATCGAAAGCTGACGTAACTGCCAGGTGAATCCCAAGATTGAAACCACATCGCCAGTTAGCCTAAGTGTTTTTTGTTTATGTCTGTTTATGTTACACTATGTGTGCACCTCTGTTCTCTTCCACAAATGAGTAATTGGTCACAGGAGTAACAAGTGTTTTTTTTAACTCTGAGAAGCATACTCTGGAGGAGAGAAAAGAAAAGCACGTGAATGAGCTACTCAAAAATGCCTAAATAAAAAACTGCAGTTTACTCTCCAGGGAGTATCCTCACCAGTGGAGACATCCCAAGCCTGGGGATCTAAGGTATCCAATGAGAACCAATGGGAACCAATTAAGTGTTATTTCGAGCACAGCCCAAAAAAAAAGCACAGAGCTGAACCGTGAAAATTGCCTGTTACCTCTGCAAGCTCTGACACACTGCATAATTTGCATTTGGTTTCCACTCTTCCAGATCTGTCATCCTAAACAAGCGGAGATGAATTCATGCTTCAAGTAGACATACGGCTTTTTACTTGCCCTTTTGGGATGTTGTGAGTGTAAGGGACCTTGAGTAAAGTACTGTAGTAGCGTACAGTAGCATGTATGGCTCCCTTTCTGCAGGTTGCGGTTGGAGAGTGCCCACAGGGTGGACAGGCTCCACTCAGGGAAAGTGGAAAATCGAGTTCCCTCTCACCCTCCGCTCGCTGAAAGGATTTCACATGTTGCTAGGAGATAAGGATCAACAAATTGAAGAGAATGTGGTAGCGCTCTGATAAATACCCCCGGCAGTGCTAGTCACAAAATTTCAGGAGCTGCTGAAGTCATCATAAAAAAAACAAGGAATACATTTTAAATAAATATTCCACTATACGAAACTCAAGCTCTCCAATGCCATTAAGAAGAGGGGGATTTCACAATGTGTTTATACAAAAAAATGACAATAATTACACGCAGTGCTTTCTGTCCTGCGATTTATCAGATACAGAACATTCTGTCAGAACAAAATTAAGCCAGTAAAATGCGAAGGAGGCCCTTCCTGTTTGTAAACAATAAAAAGAAATGAACATAATGACATGTGAAGAATGTTACCCAGTGCTGCCAAGTCTAATTCACTAGGTGGTTTAATGAGACTGTGACTGACCCCACTTGGTTTGTTTCAATAAGTCCTGCACTATTACCCTTTCAGATCATCGGCTGCATACTCTTAAACTACACCTCACTGCACTATGGATTCTCCCACTGGCCAGGTAAGCTCTCAGGTAAACTGTTAGGTACTTACCAGAGAGACTGGGGTTTCTGTGATTCCTCCCTGACATTAAACTTTCACTTTATCAATTACATTGCAACCAAGGGAGAAACATGCAACACTGAAAAACACCCTAATTACATGTTTACTTTTGTTTTCTATAATCCTTTAATGCAATGGCCTGAACCACATAGATACGTGCCAAAGCTTCCATTTTGTGAATACAATTTAATTGCATTACTATCCGCAGGTCAAATCAGAACCCAATGACAGAACTGAAAAATGGAAAGAATTATTCATCCCTTTAATATTAGGTTTTCAAAAGACACATGCACTGAAGAGCTGGGGTTTTCTGTTTAACAGGGTAATTTTTCTTAGGAATAAGTTATCATTATGCCTACGGTCTTCATCTGCAACACATAATACATTTAAATTAGTCATTAACAGAGACCATGAAACTAGAACATTAAATTCTAAATCGAGAAAGTTAATGTAGCAACAGGAGCCAAAATTAAGGCTACAAGTGCCACGGAAACAATTTATTTTGTATGAAATACACAGCTGCTTGAATCCCTTATAATTATTTAAAGCTCATACAAGTAGCAATTAACTTCCTGTGACCTGTTCCAGCTAAATCTAATTATCTGGCATGAAACCTGCATAGTAATAGATGTTTCAATACACATTGAAATTTCAAACATTCAGTTTTCTATAACTTGAAGCACAGTGAATAAATGTACTTTGAGGGACTTCAACACTTTGAGGTCAGCAACAGAAGACTAGCTCATCTAAACAAGTGTCATTAATTACATAATCACACATTGTGTCGGCCTATTGGAATAAAATAATCAAAATCATTCAGTTTCATTTCAAGTATTAAAAACTGCATAACTTTGGCACAACTTACACTAATAAAACATACGAATGTCCATTGAAAGATAAAACATTGTATGTAGAACCCCCCAGCTTATTTCCGTGTATTGCAAATAAACTTGGTCCTTTTCAAGTATTTTGTCAAAAGTAATTTGCAATAAAGGCGCAGTTGATTAAAATCCACATTACAATTTTGTGCAGGTCCCCGATGCATTGTTTCTAGCTATCCTACATTGATCAGCTTATAATGGATTTTCACATTTGCGGCTAATTGGAAGTTAAATCAACATTAACTTTCAATAACCCTTCCAAAAAATAAGACTAGCTACATCACTGGGATCATGAATAATACACAGCGACATAAATACTTCCCTCTTTCACGCCAAACGTTTACTTTGCATTCGGTTTCTACTTTAATTGCGTCACTTTTAGCCAGGGACAACTCGGTAAATGAAAGGTTATAGCTTTTAGGGCAGTTTTAGTTAGCAACAGACTACGTGTTGTTACAAAATAACCCCGTTATTAACTTGTTATAGTCAAGGAGCACGTTATACAAGGTGTGATCATATCAAATCCATGGGACATATAATTTCCAAACAATTGCTAAGGGTAAGCAAAATGATAATACATCATTTTTTATGTGAAAACATATAACGTTAGCCTACTACCTAATGTTAGTTAACATTAGCACGCTGGATAGTGTGCTAGTTATGGTAAAGAAAGTAGTCTTAACGATAAGTTCATCTTGAACTTGTTACTATGAAGTTAGAATAACATGCTTAACAAGTTACCGTAGTTGAATTTGGTTATCTCGGACCTCCACAGCGGTCTTCAGTTTTTCATACATTGTAGGAAGTTACATAAACATGCACTTAACATCGCCTAGTTAGCTAACTTGGAAATAAAAAACGAATCTTGAATTGTGTCGACAGCCAACTAGTCCAGCTACTTTCGGCGTTTCAGCGAGTGTTGCTATGGAAACAGGTATGGTCGCTTTCATGAATTTTGTTAGCGCAAACAGAAAACCAACAATTGAATTTAATAACATACGTTTACCGTGAATGGTGTGTGTTGGGTCTACAATGTGGGATGAACGTGAAGGTCCAAGGGCCATATTCAGGATCTTGTCCGACAAGAGTAACTCCACTTTCCAAAGTTTTCACTCATGAAAAGAAGAGGTTGCCAACTTGCGCGCATAACTACGGGAGCCGGACAGCGACAAGTTCAGCATGAAGAAAAATATGCAAGGTTATTTAGCGCCAAACGGCTGACTCGTGTTATATTATAGTCTGTAATTTAATTAAAATATTTTGATATGCATTCATCGATACAGTATTATGATGTCGTTTATTTGACAGTAAAGCATGCAATAAAAATATATAACCGTTTGATTACCGTAGTCGCACATGATGGCATGATGAAGACAGACAGAAATACAAGCAATAAATAAATAAATAAATAAACGCCCTCATCTCTTGAAAAATGACTTTGTTGTATTAGGTATTTGGTGTCGCTCTGCCCTTTTGTGGCAGAATGCTCACCACACATAAGCTGAGTTTGAAAGAGAGGGACTTATAAAGCTAATGAATCTGGAGGATCTAAAGACTGATACAGCCAGGATGAGCTTTTACCCAGAGCAGCAAAGAACCCCTAGTTCTCCCTCTCTGCAATACTAATGTGTGGCTTGGGATCTTTAATGACCACAGTCAACATGACAAAGTGCTATAAGAGAATACAGAAAACAGCTGGTATTGGCTTCTAACTGAACCGGTGCTGGTAGGGTTGAGTGAATCAAACCCTCCATGACCTCATCGCAGACCTGAAATCTTTAATACTGATCTAATGTTTAAGTGTCTCATTGCTAAAGTTAAACACAGTGGATCGCTTTTATTCTGGATGCAAACGTGAAAAGCACTGATGTTTGCCTACCTGTGAACTAGAAACCAGTTTTACATTTTCCCTTGATCCCTTGCACAAAGATTCAAGTATGTCAAAGGCCACGCCCAAAACCGCTTAATTCCCTGCTACTGAGTAAGCAAGTTGCATACAAATTGTATACTCAATAGTAGGCAAGTAAGCTGTTTCAGAGATGACCGAAGAGAATTAGGTACTCTGTGACAGATGATATTGAGATCACAGGGCACGAAAGGTGAAGGCGATGGAGGAAATGATGGAATTAACAGGACTGATACATTTGAAGCAAGCTTACTGTATGTGGTTCGATTTTCATTTGTCTCCAGGACAGGATTGTGATTATGTCTCCATCTAGTGGTCAGTTGCACAATTCTCTTCAAATCTGGTTGAATAATTTTTTGCTATGATAGTTACAACTGATGCATGAAATTGGATGGAACATTTTATTTAAAAAAAAAAATAATTCAGATAATACACAGCAAGCTGATCCCTTCAAGAAATTGTACACCCACACTTAAACTATGGTAATTAAAGGAACATGCACTTATTACCCAATGGTGGACTCTGTCATTCATACCATCCACATTATTACAGTTAGTCATAAAGTCACTGGTCAAGATATGCTGTGAGTAAATTTGTAAGTGAAAAGTAAGAACCTCATGATGGCACGAGGTTAAAAAAAACAACCCCCAATCAAAGCCATAGAAACTAAAAAAAGAAAAATGTTACTGAAGTTTTCGGTGTTATCATGTCAGTTAAATATATGCCATAAAAATAGTAACATTATAGATTTCTGTGTCAAGTAGCATCAATACTTTGGTATTTCAACCCAGGAGGTTTCATCTATAAAGCTGCTTGTGTCAACACTGGTGCTTTATTTTTCATTGATACAGGCTGGACGCCAGTGGAAAGCTCTGTCTTCAATCACTTTATAAATGTGAAAATTCCATGGAACTAAAAAGAAAAGGAAAAAAAAAAGAATTATACCAATAACCAGATCTACTTGTTCCAGAACATTTTGTTCTGCTCTAGTTTTATTTTTTAACAGATAGGGGGAGCGAGAACACTTCTTTAAATACTTAGAAAAACACGGTGGCACCCAAGATGAAATTTCAGCTAACAGCACGCTGCTGGAAAGGACCTGGCTTCACCCACGCACTGGGCCAGCTTCAATTCATCCCCGAGAGGCCAAGATCCCTGGACATGGCGGTAACAGTTTGCAAAGCACATTCCCTGGACCACCTCCAAGACCATACGCACTGTGGTATAAAATGCAATTTCCAAAGGATTCCAGGTTATGTGGGCTGGCAAGCTCAGAAGGACATATTTCCCCATTTTTTCATCTTGCTATATGGATTTAGAAAATTACATTAAGCAATAATTCTGCCTGGAGGAAAAGAAATAACTTCAAAAAGATGAGTCCTAATGTACATTTATATGGTCAAATGCAGCAGGATTAAGGGAATTTGGAGTTCTATGGGTTTTTTTTAAGGGATTCAAAATGCTATCCAAGAGCACTTGAGGTCAGATACCCCCTCCAAGTATATTGATACTCGATATATTCTGTTGATATCAAGTTGTCCTTGTGTGGCAGTGCTTATAATTACAGTACTGTCAGCAACAATGGAAGATAATGTTGCAGACAGTACAGAAAGGACATAAAGATTGCTCTGTGAAAATAGCAACTACAGAGTATACATGCATGTATATTTGTTATCATGTGTCTCAGGTGTGGATTCACTGAGTGTAAATAATCTCAGTTTTTAGCATATATCATGCCAACGCCCCCTCCCCCCCACACACACAAACAAAAATTGATCTTTGATTTATTCAAGTCTCATTAAGTTCTACACAATAACTAAGAGGATCACATCTCTTTCTGAAGTATTTTGTTTCTTCCCTTAAATCACAACCTTCCAGACATTTGAGACCAGTCATACTAATTTACAGAGTATTCTATGCATTTGCCTACATAATTGACAAGGGAAACCACTGATCTCACTCCAATGGCATGATATAACATATAACAGATGCCCTAATTGTATCAGGCAATGTAAAGACACAGAGCCACTGATTTAGATCCGAAGCTCATCGGTGTGTTGAGCACAACACTGTCGTCAGCACTCACTGGTGACGGCTGGTCGCCTGTGGGGGCTCAGAGTGTTGTAGAGGGGAGCTAATGTTGTGGTAGGCACTGGAACTCCAGGCAATCATACTCCAGACAGGTAAAAATTAAATGCACCCCACCATTGTGTTCTCAAGGTCACAGTTGGCTAATGATGTAGCTGAGGTCACGGCTTGAACCTGCGACACTAAGGCTAAGCCTGCACTTGTGGTGAGCATCTTTTACTGACTAAGCCCCTCATGAGCCTTTCTGAAGGTGACTGTGAAAAAAAGAATAGGGCTTTCTTTTTTAAAAGAACACAGTCATCCATCCTCAGGTTATATGTTTACTGAGCACTGGCGAGGCCTGTTACATTGTGTAATAGGATTACAACCCTGTTCTCTCATTGACCCAAGCTGATACCAGCAGATAAAAATAGAAATCCACACAAATGTGATTCACTCATTCGTGTGAATTTCTTCTCATGTTTCCAAAGATCATCTAGTTCAGAAATTAAGCAAAAAAAATTAAAAAAGTCATAGTGAGGATAGCTCTGATGAAGAATTTAGCACTTTAATTTTACAATGTGAGTAAGGCACCATGCATAGTTATCTCAATATAATTTACCAAAAAAATGATCAATGTTTGTTTATAAAGGGAATGTTTGTATGATCCCAGTGTAAAGTACAATGGCAGTACTGTTTGTAGAAAGTTAAGAGCCAATGCACTAATATGGGAAACTTCCCCATTGTGAAACTGCAATTATAGATTATATCTCTGCAATTATATATACATGCAACAAAAAGGCCCACTGTAAAAGTGTTCCTTTATAGTGATATGGGGAATTCCATAACAGAATTCCAAACAGAAATTTGGTTTTACCTAAAGTTACAACATAGGATGCCATGGCAGATTCTGTACAGAGATATACTTGAAGATTAATGTGCAGTTTTCAGTAATTTACCCACAAATCCCACCTCATTACTCTATTGAGTGGAGAGGGACTGAAACATTTCCCTGGACTTTCTGCTTTCACTTGGGTTAACAAAGAAGAATTTTGGATGTATTATTATTATTCTTTTTGAAGGAGTTCAAATGTTTGTCTGAATACCAGCCTTCTGTGTGCTTGTTCAGACAGTTCCAAGGGTTTTTGTTTCTTTTTAATTTCACATACAATGGGGTCATTCAATGACACCATCAAGCTCTGCAATTGTACAGAAGTTGAATGGCATTACTTTGTTTAAGGCATTCATTTTAGCAAATATTGATAATATAAAATGGAAACATACTTCTTCAACACATCATTAACATAGCAAAGATATTTCAATTATAATTGACATATTATGTGAGATGAACAATTAAAGTACACTAAAAAAAAGCTTAATGTATGAATATAAAAATGAGAAGGTCAGTTATTATTTGAGAAAACACAGAATAATACAATGCTCTCAGCAATTTGTCTTAAGAGTGATATGTCTGTGATGTGTAGTTACTCCACACAGCTCTGCAGACCTCACTGAACTATGAATTGTCCAGGGTCTTCCATTCCAGCTATCCAAGAATGTCTTTCTCCTTGAGTTTTAAGGCATTCGATTTCCACTGGAGTGTTCTGGTCACAAGAGGCCTCTATCTGGAAGTGCCACTATCCACCAGGGGGCGCAGTGCCGATTTCCACACTGCTCTCAGACGGACTTCCTCCTCTTGCCGAAGACGTTGTTGATGAGCTTGGCCATGGACTTGGAGCCGCTGTAGCGGCGCCGATCGGCCCGGAGTTTCAGGTGCTCCATCACCTGACGGATGAGCTTGGTGAAGAGGTTTGCGATCTCCTGATAGTCCTCCGCTGCCGACACCTCCTGGAAGAGGCACCGGTGCTCCTGGGCCACGGAGCGGGCCTCTTCCTCACACACCTGCCGGGCGTGGCAGAGGTCCTGCTTGTTTCCCACCAGGTATACGGGTACGTCTGTTTCCCTGCACCAGATGTCCAATAAATTCAATTCATATCCATATTAACTCAGTAATCACACTTTATTTCAGCTGTGTTTTACTGCTGATGTGAATTTGTAATATTTTCCTCAGTCTACTTTATTTCATCGTAATGCTCATTAATGTGCATTCCTTTTAACTGATGTGGCATCCCAAAGACAATTTTCCACATAAATTTGATGGAGGGTAACTGCTTTTTAAATATAAATTTGAAATCGCCCACCTTCCATTAACTCTGCTAAGATAATTTCTGATGAACAAGCATACTTCTCTTTCAGAGTTTTAGAGCACAAGGAGAGAATTTCAGCATTGCAGCACGAGACTTCTCTGGGTGGAGGATATTTTGCAATTACTGTAATCCAGTTTGGAAGCTGTCAACATTTCTTTACTTTTTTTTTTATTTGGCAGAAATAAAAAGACTAATTTTGTGTGATCCAAAAACAGCTTTGATTGAGCGGAGAAGTAAGACTGTAAAATCTGAAAAACCACAGCGTGAGCGGTTGCTTTATGTCTTTTCTTGCAGAGTGTCAGATTTAACTCTAATAGGAACCAAGTTTGAAAGAAACTGCAAGACAGGAGTAAGGCTTGGCCACCCATGTGATTCCATTTAGAGAGCAGTAATTAGCTCCAGTTGTACCACTACGCATTGTCTCCAAATTACTTTCATGTAATAAATGTCCTGCAAAACCCAAGTTGTGCTAACATTTTATCATATTTTAATTAATTGGTGGGAGAAAATTGGATACAAGCTGGTTCAATTGAGCAGAAGAATTCGTTTAATCACATAATTAACTTAAGTGAGCCCAGAGGTTCCAAGTCCTGCAAATCTGTTTATTAAAGCCTATAAGGCAGTGTTTCCATCACAGTCAGCTGGCTCTACATTCATTTGATCTTGTGTGCTATTTCCTTTGTCCCCACAAAGCCATTTTTAATGTGTTAAATGGGGCATTCCGAGTTTGCCTCTGCGGCTGGTGGTGTGCATAGCCAAGAACCAAACTACTGGGGTCAGCTCATAGTGCTACTCATTCATTCATCAAAAGCTGGGGTGTGTTCAGCAGAAAAGGGGCATATGGGAGGTGGAATATCAGGGTACCTAACTTTTCCAGAACTTAACTTCCCACTATGCTCTCTGTAATGTTTTTGTGACATTCTGTCAGAGTATACCCTGTGTGCACATTCATGGTTGGTGACAGATATGTTGTTTCAGTGTTAGGGAGGGGGTCACAGGAAAGACACTCACCCCTTGCAGCTCTCCGCACGCGCCTCCCTGATCTGACACAGGATATTTTGGGCGCTGAAGAATGAGGAGCGGTCGCTGATGTTGTACACCACGATGAAGCCATCTGCCCACTTCACTGGCTCCTCCAGAATGCACCTGCTCTCTGCACCCTGTTGGGGTATCAGGAGCATCAGTGTCAAAAGATCCGCACTTTCTGCCACTTTCAGTCTGCAGTCCACGAGCTGAGTAACACAGGCATCGCTGCTAACAGAAACCCTCCCTCCCTGTGTGATGTTCCAGCCAATCATATGCCACCCTGTGGGGTTTCTGATTACAGTCCTTGCTTTAAATTTGTTAAAATATACACGCCACTTTTTTGTCCATTTATACTTTTAACACTGAATGTTTTAATGTACCTCTATGTATTATCTTCATAAGTAAACATCTAATTAATCCTTACTGGTCATTGGAAAAATGAAAATCAGAAGCGGTTTTTGCTATTCCTTGGCATTCCAATTAATGGTGGTCTTCTATTTAATTTGTTTTAAGGTTAGGCTGGTTGATGACTTTACACTTCACTAAAGATAATTTCAGGAGATGAGAACATTCTATAATAATATTGTCATGACACTGAGTCAGCAATGAGGTCGAAGTTAAATACAATTTAAGTCACAGTGATGGCTACAACGATGATAGGGACAATGACTAATTGTCCGTCTCTCTAGTGTAAACTAAAAGACGTTGCAATCGGCAATAAAAAGTGATAATCGCCGGTGGCAACGATCACACATCGCCTAACTGTAAACTGGCCTTAACAGGAAACTTCCAGAGGACGAAAATACACACCTGAGAACATGGATCAAAGACCTCCAGGTTCAACTGCCTGCCTTCGATTGAGAGCCTTTTACGGTATAAGGAATCTGCAACAGAATGCTCACAGAGGTTATTCCTGTAATGAGAAACACGTGCGGCAGGTCAAACATGACCTCCTTATCTAAAAATAAAGTCACAACACTTAATTGTGAATACGAGTTTACTGGCATCACATGAAAGCAGAACAAGCTAACACAATGTAATGAATGCTCGTCTTCTCTCTGACCACACAGCCCACAGCAATGATTACCATTAACCTGATAAATCCCTGGTATAGCTGTTCTGTTGGAGAAGATAAACAAATACATTTCAGAAAATTATCCGTTATCCAATTATCCAGAGGATTGAAACCTTATACTGTTCGGTAAACCAAAACATTAAAGCCAGAGAATTTTTCCATCCCATTAGAAAGGTAGTAAATATTGAAAAGGGGTTGGCATGTCTGTGACTTCAAACACCAATCATGATATTCTTCAGCAAGTCATTTTTCAGGCTGCAAAATAACATGTTTGCTGTGGAATGTTATTGAAACAACTCACACTCTGGTTTCATTATATACAAAAACAAAAAGACTATTTTGGTGCTTTTGAATGACCCAAAAAGAAAAGTGCTTTTTATGTGCTGTTTTTTTTTTCCTTTTTTGAGTGCTTAGTTTCAGATGTAATTCCAAAGGGAATAGCTTGTTGCAACAGTACTCTCATCACCACACAAACACAACATTACAACAAAAGCTACGTATATTGGGGTTCTGCTACAAAATTACAGCAACATTTATAAGAATGTTAGATCATATCAGCAAGGGTGCCTAGATACTCACTGGAATTGGAGGCGTACTCTCCAATGAACCGCTTGGTCAGGAACCGCACTAAGACCGCTGGATGAGAGGGAAAAATAGGAAAGTGAATAACACCATCTTCTGAAGAGTTGGAAAAAAAGGGACTCAAACGATGGTGAAAATGGATTCATGAATCGGGGGATGAAGGACTCCACTAGGGACAAGGAGTATCTGAAACATTGACTCTGTGGAGTCTAAAAAGCTGCTTTGTAGCTTTTTAAAATTTTTGTTCCTGTTTGTGTGTGTAAGAAATATGTGAATCGTGCATTGTCGAGCATTACCGTAGAGAGAGGGATGGTTTCAGTAAGCTCACTGGGTAAAACGCCTGTATTTTGGCCCCCTGCCGTGCTTTAAAGCATGACCTCAGTGCCAGATGCTCCTAAACAAATTTGGTCCCGCTGATTTACCCTCTCCAGTCAAACTCCAGTCGCCACTTGACTTAAAACATTCCAGCACTTCATAATCTGTGCTCTTGAGGGATCCGGGGTAATTAATTTCTATTTAAGAGCTCTCAGTTAGCCAGCCCTGAGGGGTAAAACATCTCTGCACTGTAAAGACAAAAAACCGCACATTCCCCATCTGCTTTCTCAGAGAAGGGCTTACTTTATAAATCAGCCTGGTGCCCCCATCATCCATCTTCATTTCTCCTCAGGATTAAGCTGTGTCTCATGAAGACTCCACATTTTTCATGCAAAATTCATTTTCGAAAACAAAGAACGTTCATCTTGTACGCACACTGCCAGTAAAACCCTCACAAGAGTTACACTGTCCCATCCTCCCACAGCACAGCAAACAAGCACACTCAGGTAAGGAACAGTTAAGTTAGGTTACATGGAGAAAGGGTTTAAAAAAAAAAAAAAGCTGTTACTGCACACCTGGTGCTAACATAAAACATGTTTTCACAACACCATTGCAATGCTGAGGCACCGTCTTCATCTCAACCACAATGTCACGGCGAAGTGGAGAGGATAATAAAATGTTATCTTTAACACACACACACACACACACACACACACCCTCGCATGGGCAGAGCCGTCCCGCAGTGCACGCGATGGGGTTCCCGCAGCAGCTGGAACAGAAGCAGCGGCGCCTGCGCCTCCCTCACCTGACTTTCCCGCTCCCTCGCTGCCCAGCAGGGCCAGCTTGATGTCGTTCATGCCTGCGGACGGCGAGCCGCTCCTCGGGGGGAACCAGCCGCGAGCCTCGCTGCCCTGCGAGACGCGGTGTCGTGCCTCAGCGCTCTGCTCTCTCCGATCTGTTACAAGAGATCTCTCTGAGGGGAAAAAATAAGAACCCACACTCTCTCTCACACACACACACACACAGACACACTGTCTCCCCTCCCACCGGACATGGAAAGCTCCAAACTGGGTTACTCAAAGGTCAGTGTCAATGAAAGCCCTTAGCTTTTCTTCTGTCTCTGGCTGTTTTTGTTGACTTTGGGGTTTGCTGCGAGTGAAATGCACTGCTTTTCCCTCAGTGATCTCTCACTGAGCCAGAACTCTCTTATTTTAAATCTCGTTATTTTTGCGTAGTTTTCCCTGTTTTGTTAAGCATGCCCCTGAGCTGTTTCAGGAAACAAATATTTGTCCTCAGATTTTTCATTCGTTTCTGTATTGCATCCATGTTTTCATCATTTCTTCCTTTCTTTTTGCGTGCCTTCACATGAAAGACAACCACTGATTGCAGTGGTCTGTTTGTAACCATTAACTCCCACCTGGTGGGGAAGGATAAAGCTTCTGAGACCCTCCTCTTTGATACTCACTGTCACCTGTATCTTTGGTAACTCTTAACAAAAAAAAATGCAATGCTGGGCACCCCACAGTCTGGAAACAAATCATGAACATGCCAGGTTCTGACTCTGGCCCGGCCTGTAAATAATTACCCGTAGGGAGGGAGGTTTTCAGTCAGGAACTTATTCCCGACCTCAATGACCAGTGACTGCTCTGGTGGATTGGGTGGCTACAATATGCCTGACCCTATTGCAAAAGTAGTGCATGGTCTGCCAGTTGCAATAGCTGCTGAATGGTGGAATCAGGAATGGCAACTGGTGACTCACATTTAGGAGGGTGCATGTACTTGCTGGCAAAACCCTCCCAAATAGATAGACTTGTGCCTGTGATTGGGCATTCCAAATAGGTGAAACTGGGGATTCAAATGATAAAATGTAACAGTGAAAAAAAAAGTGTGATAGGAAATGTTGTGATATATTCCTAATACCAAGCATGACACACACAGGCCCCAACTATAAAAACACTGATTACTAGAATATTCCCAAAATACTTCTACAGCAGGGGTCAGTTCATACAAAAGAGAAGCCGAACAATCCCTTTTCCCCACAGCAAAAACTATACACACTTATTCAATCATACACACTTCAATTTCACGGGCTGTTTCACCAGTCAAAGAGACTTCTGTGTTTCCTCCACCCTGATTACTTTTCCTCTACTTTTTTGGATTGTTTCTGAGGAGCTCAGCGATCTGGGCTGCTATTAGCCTGCTATGTGTCACTACTTTGCACTTAACTGAACAGGCACTGACCCCTTTTAAGAACAAAGCCGCAAAATGTTCCCCAGCATAAAAATATGCAGCGAGCTGCTATCTGCCTACGCTGTGAAAAAACACTATTCGGGTGGAATGAACTCACCTTGTTTAATACATGTAAGCCAGGAAGTCAGGTAACATACTGTAACAACATGTCCTCACTGGTTAAACTTCCTGAAATTTAAACAGTGACTCTAGAAATGTTTAACAACATTTTTTTTTCTTATGCATAATTCATTTTGCACATCACATAAAAATGTTGCAGACAAATGTCTTTTGCAAAACATCCTTCCAGAACTGAAACGATTTGTAAAAAGATGCACATTTATATCACTGAGATACTTGTCAACTGGCGTTAGATAAAACTTAGACGCCCATATGAATTCTGAATGAATATGATCATCTGATTGGAACGTTGTGAAAAAAGAACATCCTCTTGACAGAGTAATTCAGCACCCAGCAGAGGGGATAATTCTGTGTTAATAACCCTCCAGTTGAGCCTTGTCAAGCAGAAAATGACTCCTACATCTTTGAAAGCAACACCGAGGTGAGACCAGCCTCTCCATAGTGATATACAGTATACTTCCTTCAGGCAGCTAATAAATAACATTCTCTCAATACAGCTCTGACGTTCCACCCTAACTTTGTTGTAATATTACTGGTGAGGGAGAATATATGAGGTATCTGTGGAACAGAGAGGCCTTTCGGATCCGCATATTAAAAGTGTTGCAGCTTAAAAGGAAGAGGTGCTCTGCCCTGCTCTGCCTTCAGCTGAACAATTCATCATTGCAGTATTGTCCAGGCTTGTGTTTCACTGCTGCAATGCATGTCATACATAACAGTGTACACTGGATGTGTACATATTGTGTGTTCTTATGGGATTACACATGTAGGAACACCAAAAAGTGTGTTTGAACCTTGTAACATTGAATTTCTGTGACTGGAATCTGTACTGTACCTGTGAATGCATGTGATACTAATTAGGTTAGCAGGATTTTTCTCAAGGACCTTCAGCTCACAGGAGAGTTCTGTGTGAATGCAGAGCAAAAAGGGATACAAAGACAAAACTCTTAAGGCATTTTCAACTAAACAGCACTGAGGCCAGGCTAGTACTGTTATTACAGAGCGGCAATTCAGCATCTGACGTCACAAAACGGTGACATGGAGGAACTTAGCCTCCTTTAGCTTTCTGTATCAACTGAAAAAGATTTGTGAAAATCTCTCTGTAGTTGCTGTTGGGTTTCCCATCACTCTAACACGTTCAGTCTCAGCTTCACAAGTCGGTTCAGAGGTTTGCCACAGCATCGCATCAGTGAGGGATGGATTAATGATGCGTTGTCATGTAAGAGCAACTGCTCGGGTAAACCAAGCACCTGCGGTCTGCCCGAGCCGAGAAGGGCAGCCCTCTGGGTCAGTGACGGCGCGGCTCAGCTAACGGACCGCGCAGTAAAAACAGGCGTAAGCTGACTGCACACGCTTCAGAGGCCCGCAGTGCCAGTGCACATCCTTCTCAATTTATGTCGAGGCTATTTCAGCGATGGGATCGGCCTGCTGATATGACCAGGAATTTAAAATTTGAAGAAAAAAGTACAAATGGGGTAAACATTGTTTTTAAAAAAATGAGAAGAAGAGTCTCAGGAGGCCAACATGTTACCCATCCACTCCTAAGCATTTGCATGGAGTCTGATCTTCCATCTCTCCTGGTTCTCAAGGTACCCACCCCACTAAAGAAACCACAATCCTAATCCAACATGTAATATGACCGTGCTATGCTCCAGTACTGTAATTAAAGTAATTTACAGTCATGGTTTTGGAGATACAGTTTCTGAGTACTGAAGTCATTTCCAGTCAATGTTGTTTTGTCTTGTGCACAGTCTAGACTGGTTTGACCCACAAGTGTGCACAGCTGGTCTAAGTACACATGATCGTAAATCACATGCCACTGCACCCCAGACACTTCCAAACATGGATCACGGAACATTAGTGCCAAGCAGCTTTCCTTCCTGCTGTGTGATACCCGTTCACACCCGTCTCTGAACTGACAGAAGCCTCATGCTAACCCCGTGGCTAATGAGGACAGACACCAAAAGCCAAACGACGAAACCAAAATGGTGGTACGCCACAGTGAGTTAGGACGTTAATCATTTCAGCAAAGCTGTGAGAGACATCTTTAAAATTATTCCTAATAGAGAGAAAAACAAAAAATATACTTGGCCAAAAAGAGAAGTAAACCAGCTGTATCTCAAAAGAAAACCGGTTTCAGTAGACAGCGTTGCTACATCTGATGTGTGGTTTTACAGTAAACCATAACACCTTAGAGAGCTTTTGTTTCCGCAGAATCTTCAGACATACATCGAAACCTAAGCTCTGGCAGGACTCTCTCACTGATTTAATTAAAAACACATCGTTGCATAGTCCGGAGACATGACTCATGATGTATCTGGACACGAGCCAAGACCAGCTTTGCCTTCATAGGTGGATGGAATTTGTTGCAGGCAGGCACTTCTTTCAGAAAAGATGATGTCATCAGCCCCATGTGGCTCCATTTATGAGAAGCGAGGTGAACCAGTCGGGGAGGGATTTGTTAAATAAATTCAATCCAGTCAGAATTTTTGTTTTTAGGACTCATTGGAGACAAACACTACAGATTGTTTAATTCACTGAAGCCAAAGTTGCTCTACTATGAATAGAGTGAGGTTTCTTGTTCTTAGTTATTAGGGCTTTCAAAAGTTGCGCTTGTAAACCATAAAATCGGAGATACTGTGACTTTAAAAGTGTATGACTGCTCATGCATATGCACATTAGGACAGCTCAAAGTCCTTATACTGCATTAGATCAGGGCTCCCCAACCCTGGTCCCGGTGAGCCAGAGGGCCTGAAGGTCTCTGGTGTTTCTCAGCACTTAATTGATCAATTAAAGCAGGTGATAACACAGTTACTTCAGCATGCCCGGCTTCTTGAGCCTACATGCCCTATGACTCCCAGGGTTATGTGCCCTTTCATCAATTTTATTTAGTCTTTATTTACTCTGGGAGTCACAATGGTATCATTTCTTTTACGTAAGAGCCCTAAGCCCAGATCATGAGCAGGAAAAAGATTAAGACCAAGGGAAAGAGAAAATACATTATAAACACACAATAAAATGCACAAATTTAGATTCATTTAATTTGCTTATATATTAATTTATATTTAACATTTTTTAAAATTAATGAATACAAATATTAACTTATATATTAATTTCCTTAGCAAAATATGTTCTCCTGGACCATGTACATTGTGTTTTAAGTGTGTATTTTTATACATTTGCACAGCAGACACTTTCAGATTCATTACAGAAGGAATTCAGGTCACCGTGTGTTCATGTTCAAATGAAAATACAATCGCATTGGCCCACTTGGAAAGCAAGCCTGCAACTTTTGGGTATAGTGACAATAGGTATCCCCAGGGAGGCATGGTTTCAGTGTATTTGCAACACTTCTAGTTGATCAAAGGCATGCAGCCTGCCTGCCCCAGCTGTGCGCGAACTGCAGTCATCTGATGCCCTGGCTGCTCAGCACGTGGCCGACTGCAGACTGCAAAGAGGCAGTGGTCGCCTGCAGGCAGCTGGGGTGTGTGCTAGTTAGCATGCTCCTAAAGTGACAGAGGATGCTGCAGTGGTGTTTGGCTTACAACTGCAACTGGGCCTTCCAAATTTGGGAATCAATGAGAAAAAATTGGTAAAAAATAAAGATATTATAAACAATGGAAATTCAAATGTCATTACTGAGATCTGATTTTTGTGCCAGAATAAAGTGGCGAATTTCATTTTCAAGGTTTGGTAAGACTTGATTTCATTTTGTAGACCACTCAGGACCATGGTCCATTAAACGTTTATGTACACAACCTCAGTCCACGTTTAACAGCTAAGAGTGATAGAATTTACCTGGATGGCCTATGCGTGATCCATAAAAGGGTATTATCGCTACACATAGAAAAAAAGATCCATGAGTTCGGAAGACACATGGACCAAATTCATTCACTTGAAAATGTGACTTCAGTTTTAAGACTTGATTTAAGGGAGTAAAATTGAGCACAGAATTGTTGCGTTTTCCGATGGATGAGAAAATGCAGTAGCCTAAGCTAAGTGGCAGTCAGATTGTCTTTCAGCAAATGTTGGGTTCTATTGATCTTACATTTGTATTTACATTTTAATGAGTCTTAGGCTATTTACTAGCCTATAATGTTTCATTGAGACTTTCATTGGACCACAACTTCCCTGTAGTCTGTTCTGAACTGTCCTTTGGTTGAAATTATCAGAGTAGTTCAACTTCAACACAGAGATGTAGCCTAGACATTCTCTGGCTTCGAAAGGAACCTGGCCGTTGGTAGGGTCAAGTACGGTACCTTTCCCTATAGTTAGCAGGTAAACAGTGAAAGAGTTTAGTCGAGCTGACGCATGCATGTCACGGGTAAGGAACTGGTCTTGTAACCTAAAGGTTGAAGGTTCGATTCCCAGGTAGGGCACTGCTGTAGTACCCTTGAGCAAGGTACCTAACCTGCATTGCTTCAGTATATATCCAGCTGTATAAATGGATACAATGTAAAAGCTATATAAAATGTTGTGTAAGTTGCTCGGGATAAGGGCGTCTGCTAAATGCCTGTAATGTAATGTAATGTAATGTAATGTAACTAGTCTTGTAACCTAGAGGTCATAGGTTCAATTCTCCAGTAGGGCACTGCTGTAGTACCCTTGAGCAAGGTACCTAACCTGCAGTGCTTCCGTATATATCCAGCTGTGTAAATGGATGCAATGTAAATGCTATGTAAAAAGTTGCAAGTCGCTCAGGATAAGAGCGTCTGCCCGTAATATAATGTAATGTAATGTCCAGAGCATAGGTCCAAAGCACACACAGGACCTGTCACCTCCTCTCCAAGACAAAACAAACAGGTGTTTTGCTGCCTGCAGGTTATCCAGTCCAGAGTCAGACAGACGCCAGACCTGAACCGCCAACTTACCGGTTAAAAATAGTGGCCTACAGTAATGTTCTCCGTACCGGCCAACACAAACAGAGCCGGTCTAAGAAGGCTGCTTTTGCTTCACAACATTCAAGAACGAACGCTTTGATGATTTAATCAAGGTTAGGGCTGAAAGTGGCTATGGGATTAGCAGGAAACATCCTTAGAACTAACAAGTAGAATTCAAATAGCGTATCCAGCACCACCTCAAGTCTGCATACCAGGTCTGGACTACATCAGCAGGAAAAATTACCTTTAAAGTGAGGTTTTCTGAAGGATGTAGGTCGCCGCCAGCCAGACTATTTTTAATTCTAAAGAAACAGTGGATAGGTCTAATCTAAAATGGCATATAACCAAGCCTTTTTTGCTGGTTTCCCACAGGACAGAGGTCAAATATAATGAAAGAGGGAGCATAGTCTGTATTCAATCAGGATGTTACCTCTAACTTCAGCTCAGTTTAAAGCAAAACTATTTTCTTCACATGCAGTGCCTGGCAAGTTTAGTGATCACCACAATTAAGCGATAAAACTGTTTATGCAGGGAAAAAACACTTCCATTTATTAAGTTACAGCTAAGAATAAATATTGATAAAATAAAAGCTAGCATGGCGATTTAAACTAAATAAAACAACGCATTGCAAAATCCGAGCCAGTTAACCTAGAAGACGATTCCCAAGTGGATTTAACGTTCGGCAAACACTCATCTGTCCCGACTTTTCAAAAGGCCGTTATCTAGGAACTCAAATGTTTTGTTGTTCAGACTGCTCCCATTTCATAAATTATAAAGGATCAAAGAACTATAAATAAAGCTAAAATAAATATTAAATTGGCATTCACATTTCACCATTTCACTGTTTGAACTATTTAAAAAATAAACTGAAGAAAAGGAAAAGCAACCCACAGGACTGTCTGAGACAGTAATGCCGATTGACGCTGCAGCTAAATGTCTAAGTGGCTTGCATCTTCTCATGGGGAGTCTAAAGTGAGTTTGAGGGGGATCACGTGGACAGGCTGGAGTCTGGCACAGTGCACTCGTTTCGACTGCAAAGCATCACAGCCTCATTCTGTCAGAGCTCAGCCCTCAAGCCCGATTACACTCATTTTTTTAAACTTTATACTTAAAATATGTTCTGCAATTATTATGCACATTTTTTTGAGGATAAAAGAACCAGGCTCACGATGACATAAGACGCAAAGTACAGTTTTATGCAAATGTTGGCTACTTGGGAGCTCCAATGTCCGATGTTAAATTTGTTTTCCCATAAAAAGACAAAGCATCAAAGGGTACAAGAGCAAGAACATGCATTTGGAACTGGAATAAACTGTAATTGAAAAAATGTGACTGATGCTGTTGAATCTTCTTATCATTTATCAAAACTGAGTCATTACTTGGTGAGGATACTAGTTTCTTGGAAGAGGATGATAAATCTTCTATTACATTAATAAGTATATTAATAATTTTTTTAGTTTCTGACTCTGCAGAAAAAAAGGTCGCAGAAAGAAATGTAGAAGCACAGACAGAACCAACTGGACTGAGAACAATGAAGTACAATCCAGGCTAAATTTATTGGAACATCAACTCATGTCAACATGATATATTTCAATGACTTTTCTCAGAAACACATATGTGCTTTATAAGTAATAGATATAAAAATCCATTCACTTTAGTTTCTAACAAAGAGCATTTTTTTTTGCTAATTAAATACTTAACAATAAGGCTGGTCTACACAATTAATATTTTCATAACTGTAGCGGTTAAGTAAGCATCATATTAAACAGGCCAGCTGCCCCTCTCAAAGGCTTGTGTCAGCAAGTTCACTCAGAAACTCTTACAGGGAGGCGCTGGACTCACTGAACTCCACACCAGCCCCGCCCTTTCAGTCCACCTTCCCTTTGCCTTCAAACTCCTGAAACATGGCAGCCATGTGAGCAAATTACAGCCATTTCATAAAACCGTTCTCGCTTCAAACAACCTTAATCTAATTACACTCCATAAATGAAAATGCATGTATGTAGCGTAGCTTGTTTCAACAGAAAAATGTATTTATATCACTTCAATTTGACACTAAGGCTCCAAGTGTTTTTAGACGTTCTTTTTACTTATTAGTCCTCGCGTACAACTAAATGGCATATTATGCCATGGTGCTGGTGCCCATAATTCAACCCCAAATCAATGGCCATCAAAGCTCTTGCGGTGAATTGGGACAGGCCACTGATGGAAAATACTCTCTTACCTTTTAACAACATATCGAGTAAGAATTAAAGAAAAAAAAAAAAGCTTAAGCCTCAAGCTTTTGGTTTGAAAATGTAATATCTTACATCAATAACAGTAGCATGTATCATTTTCATTAACAATGTTTATCCTTTTAGCTGCCAAGATAACAAATACAGAGTACATACTGTAACAGGGTGATTGAGAATTTAAGTGAATATATGGTGTAAGAATGACAGGCAGACCCACTAAATATATATTTACAATAAATAGATACACCCTAAAAATATGATTTTATAAAGATATAAGATAATAGATATTTTAGCCATGGATTTATCAGAAAGCGAATTTTGTAAAATCATCTGCAGTAGTGCAGATGTAGTTTCAGTAAGAAAGGAACGAGAAGATTAACTCAGTCTAAATATGTGCTTCCTAAAAATGAAATAATACAGGAAAAAAATTCTTGTTGCTTTAGTAGAAACATCACATGCCGAGACATATTTTTTTTTTAGTAAATTTGTGTGGCCCCTGCTAAACATGGTGCCTCCTTGAGTTGAGGGAATGCCGTCTCTTCCTCTTCCTGTGACAGTGTTCCTTCCTGTCCGGCCAGGGGAAGCCGGCCGCGCCTGACCTGTAGAACTCCTCGTACTCCTCGCTGTCGGAGTCGTCCTCTGGCACCGGGAAGGTTCTTCCGCCAAACACTTCCCTCAGCTTGGAGCCGAAAAAGGCCTCCAGACTGCGGCCTGCCTGGGCGACCTCGGAGTCCGGCTGCGGGCCATCAGAGACGGGGAGAGAGAGAGGGTTATCCAGCAGCACGTCCAATTCCTGCATTTCCACACGCACGGTTACCCTACCCGCATTTTAGTGGAGGTTCTCAGTGGCAGAACTTTCCTAATCCCGTCATTTTCCTTCAAATTCTTTCATATCCATTTTCAACAAGCCGTCGCAGAAACTTGGAAAGTAATATCATAAACACCAGGGATTTGTCTCAGGCTATTTCTTTCCGCTGTTCCTTTTGGCAACTATTATATGACTATTTTTTCCCTCAAATCTAAAGCAAACCAGGGATCGTACATATTAGGGGACTGGGCATCTTCTTCAGAACAGGGCTTTTTAATTGGGCTTAATTGGTGATTATTTACTTTGTTAAGCTCATGATGAACTATAACCGACCAATAAATGTTGGAACAGAACAAACAGGGAAAGCTCACCAAGTGCTTTGGCCAGGCTCCAAACAATTTCAAAACAAGTGGAACTCACATAATTGAACTTTGCACAGTTTCTGAACATCAGGAAGAAATCGGCCACAAATTCCTGGGGATTGTAGTAGTGTGACGGGCTCCTCCTGTTAAGCTTGCTTCTGATCACAGACAAGTCCATGGGCTTCTTGATTATCTGGTAGTAATGACGGGCCTGAAATGAGCAACACACATTTGTAAACCTGTGCGAGAAGCTATTTTCTGACCACAGATTTCACCCAAATTTTTTAATTCCCAATTGCAACAGTGGGTCTGTCCCATTCTGTCAGTTGGAGAGGGGCTCACATTAGCACACGTGTCCTCTGAAATGTGCCCTAAAGCACAGCATGTGATCGCCCTGTCCTAACAGAAGACGCGGGGGAAACGTGACAGACCCATGAATACAACTGGGCATTCCAGATTGGGCAGAAAAGGAAAGTAAATACATCTTTGAAATGGAAAGAAAGTCTCTCACTCTCTGCCTGTGTGGCTGCAGGCAGGTCTCTCTCTCTCTCTCTCAGACTCTCTTTTCTCTCTGTCTCTCGCTGTCTCTCTCCCTCCCTCCCTCCCTCCCTACCTCCAGGCAGGTCTCAGGCCTCAGGGCAGGTGGCGGATGACACACTTACCAGTGGGCTGACCGGCTCGTGGAAGGGAGCGCTGAGGATGTTGCATGAGATGAACAGCGTCAGCTTCTCGCACCTCTGCAGGCCAGGACAGGAGAAAGAGAAACGAAAACACCCAGGTGTTTTTTTTTCTATATCCACAGGCAAAAGACACCAAGCTCAAATAACAAAGACAACAACAAGCACCAGGAGAGACATGATAGATGTCTGTGGAAAGCTGCTTGGACTACTATGAATGAAATTAGTTTTTAACACTTCATGCAGCGCTCTTTGTGACGATCAATTTTGGGGGAAAATGGAAGGACCCTAAGTGAAGTAGATAAATAAAGAAATAAATAAATAAGGCGTGTAACTGTAGAATTTGTTGACATGGAGCATGCTTGGGGGAAGCAGTGAGTGTGGTGTATTTGCACCCATGGCCTGTCCACCTACCCGCTGGTCGCTGTCCACCAGTCCATCGGTCCCACCCATTCCCGCGTGATCCACGGAGAGGCGCGTGTTTTCGCAGTCGTACTCCATCTCCGGCTGCAGGACGTCCCGGCACAGGGAGCACACCCAATCGCCTCTGAGAGGGGATGACACGTGGAGTGACATCAGAACAGCGGCAGCCCCATTGGGAAAGGCCAGTCCCTGCCTGACTGTGCGTGTGCCAGTGTATCTGCTCGTGCGTTTTTTATGTGTGGAGGGAGATTCAAACATTTTCCTTCATTCTCTGACTGGTGAGGCACATGCCCACATGCCCACATGCCCGCATGCCCACATGCCAATGCCAGCAGAAAAAGTCAACTTCATTCTCGGCACACGACAGTTGGTGACTACGTGCTGCAAGACGAATTGGGGCGGCCAGCAGAACTTTTTTTGTTTCCCTGGCAACTCGGTGGTATTCCCTGCATGTGTGTAAAGCGTGAATGCTTGGTGGGGGGCTGGCGCAGCGTGGTGCACTGCGGTACTCACGTGGGGAAGCTGAGGAGGGGAGGGACGTGACAGGATAGGTGGAAGACCTTGGGACAGTGGTCACAGCAGAGCAGGTCCCCTCCGTTCCGACACACAGCGCAGAAGTCCTCGTTCTCCATCTGCCCCGCCTCTTCATCGACCCCACCCTCTTCTGCCACCACCACCGGCCTATCGGAGTGCTCCCCGCTGCTCGCCGGTCCCGATCGTTCAGACGCCGGTCCTGGAACCGGCCCAGACTCCGCAGCTGGACCCAACTCCACGTCCGCTCCTGGGCCCTGATATGACTCAGATTCTGGCTCTGACACCAAATCGGGCGCTGGTTCCAGATCCCGTTCCGAATCTGCATCCGATTCCAAACCAGGGTCGGGTTCCCGGTATGGGTCTGGGCACGGGTCTGGCTGGTGCTCGCGTTCCATGGCCAAGTCCGATTCCGGCTGTGGCTCGGATTCCAGACTGGGCTCTGATTCAGGCGGCTGCTCGGATGCAAGCTCGGGCTCTGAGTCCAAATCTGGTTCTGATTCTAGATGTGGATCCAATTCAGACTGCGGCTCAGTGCCAGACTCTGACTCCAGATCTGACTGTGGTGCTGGAGGCAGGGAGGGCCCCTCTGGTGATCTCTCCCACTCAGGATCAGAAGCTGCTCCTACAGAGCTGATGGTGGATCGGCTGGCTGGCTGCTCCTTTGGCCAGTCTGCTTGTGAGGATAACTGACTGACCTTTGTGCGCACTTCTGCATTCTCATCAGGTTCTCCCTACAAATAGGAGAGTAAAACACATAAAGGTTAAAGATGAAAGGAGATTAAAACAAAACCAAATATAAACATACACCAGTTATAGTGGTATTTATATCATTCTAGTAGTTATACACCACAGTCATAAACCAAGTAAACACATTAATTAATCAAATACAATATGTTCAAAGACAATTATTTAAGTTAATTAAAAGACAGAGAAGTGCTGAGCTTGGATAAGATCACCTTTTGGTGGTGTTCCTCAGAGGTGGGGCTCCCTGGCGGTTCTGGAGCAACAGCGCCCTCTGTTGGTGGCTCCGGGAGAGGGCCACCAGGCCTGCGCCCGCGGAGCGGCGGGCGGGTGGCGGCCGGATGTCTGGCCGTCAGACGGACGCGCAGCCGCTCCAGGCACACCAGCGGAACCCTGGAAGCCTTCGACGCCTTCGGGCCCTTCGAAAATTTCTGAGCCTTCGGACCCTCCTTGGCAGCCCTGAGTGACACAGAGACGTGTTCTCTGGGCTAACTGTGCTCACACCTTCACAGTTTACTGAAGGAAGAGGAGGAGAACCTGCCATACCTGATATCCTGCCGACGCTTCCTTGATATCCGGAGCCTCGCTCTATCTGTCATTCCAGTGCCTTCACATGTATGTGCTTTCCCTGGGAAATAACAGAGCAGCCCCTTAGACACACAACAGAAACCGTCCGCCTAGGAGGACACCACAGACAGGAAGGTGATATCTAAATGAAATTCTTCCTCTTTTTAACAGGCCGTATAGCAAAAATAGAAAGTAACACACACACAGGAGACAAACACGATACCAGCAGAGGAGTGGTGAGAAAGTTCTCCCTGTGTGCCTGGCTGTGCACCTGCTGCAGCTCTGTACCTGGCTTTGCCTTGCAGGGGGGCAGGGAGGAGGAACGCGGCTCTGGAGAGCAGGAAATTGGGGTTGGGGTAGAGGTCATGACCTGGGCCACGCCCTGCCCGGCCCTGCCAGTCTCTGCTTCCTCCCTCTTCTCACCAGCCAGGGCATCGTTATCCTGCCGGGGGGCGAACATAAAAAAAAGTGAATGTGCATAAATGTTCAACGTGATCCTCCCCGAACATGGACGCCGAAGTGCGCTAGCGTGCGCCATCGGCCCGCTCCGGGGCTCCCGCCTCCTCCCAAAACGCGGCGAGAGGAGCTGGCGGTGATGGAATGTAATTAAACGAGGAGAAAAGATAATAAATCTGTCATCGGACTGCGAGCACGCCCCACGCGCAATATCAGAGACATCTGAGAGTAATCAGCTCCCTCGGTGCTGCCGAGAACTGGGCTCAGCGTTAAACAAAAGATTACAGAAGAAACGGTTACCTGGGCAACGGCACCACTTTATTTATTACGATGTTGTTGTTAATTTGTTTTTTTTTTTAGTCCACTGCATAGCCACTAAAGATACTGTTATAGCAGTCGGCAAGACCTCTGGTTTCTGAATTTTCATGGCGTTCTACTGCACTGAAACCGACGCCTATTAAATTAGATTCAATTAAATGAATCACAGTAACAGGGCCTCAGGCTCAGTGTTCTCCCAGATTCGCCTAAACTCCCATGAGTTTGCATTATATGCTGGATGCCAGGGGCTCCCAATCTGGGGTCTATGCAGGATTCCCAAGGCGTCCTCAGCAAAATGGAAAACATCTTTCCTTTTAAAGGATAGTGTACACACACACACACACACATGCACATGCACAAGAACACACAAAGATCTACACCTCACTGATAGTATTACAATAATTTAAACAATTCAATATTTACACTGCACCACATTGCTACACATCTTACACATCCAGGATATGGAGATATCACATTTCAGTCACGCTTTAGTGTTCGAGCAGATAAAACAGTTGCAGCGCTGCAGGCTGTTGTATGGGGGTAATTTTAGGGGGCTCTGAGATGAAAAAAATTTGGGAAACATTGACCAGTGCACTGAAAATATATGCTGAATTGGGTTCCCACCGTAGCATACTGCCACCCTGTATTGAGGAACTTATTTTGATTTAGATGCTATAACGCTCTACTTTCAGCATCTCAAAATGCTTTACTGTAAAGTCACAACTACAACCAATTTTTAGCGCTCACCTGGGTAAACCATTATTTGGATAGGCGTAAGGCTTGCTACCCTATGAAATGTCACTGATATATAACTATACATATATATAGATTGTCTTCGCCTGTAGATTGTGTGACAGGGAAGTTTTTACCTGTGCTGCTTGGGCTGCTGCTGCTATGCTGGTGGTGACCAGCGGGGGGCAGGCTTCCAGGGGAGCCGCTGCAGCAGCCGGTTCCTCTGAGGAGCTCTGGGAGCTGTGCCCCCTCCCCCACAGCGAGCCGGATACACAGGGCGCATTGGGAGGGAAGGCCTCGTCTGAAGCAGGGCCCTGTAAGGGGGAGTAGGAATTATTTACAGTAACTAGATGGTCATCTCCTGTGTTCCTGGCCTGTTCTCTCCTGTCTAAGTCCTGGAGGTTCCCAATGGTAACAGGCATTCCCATTGCTGGTCTACAGTTGATGAACTTTCACGAAGAGGCATGCGCAAGTACACAACATATTGCACAGCAGTGCTAGTTTCCACTGCCTGGGCCACACCTATAAATATTCACAAGGTGCTTGAAATCAGGTGCTTGATCATGTTCAGTTTCCACGGTGGAGAGACAGAACTTTTATTGCTAAAAAAGAGTCGACCATCTGGTTGGTTTAGAGAAGCAGAGGTGCGTCCCGGAGCTCCAGCTGTTAGCCTCGCTGTAAAGTGGGCCAGCAGCACTGAGCAGGTGTTGGACTCCTACCACACAAATGCAGCACGGACAGCTCAGGAGAGGGAGGGAGGAGAGAAGGAGAGAACAACCTTGAGCACTACTCACAAACACAGAGTGGACAGAAATAGACTCCACATTGTGTGCAACCTGCCTCAACGAAAACGCTAAAAACACTGTTCGTCGCAAAGTTCAGCCATCTGCGCAGAGCAAAAAAAAAAATTATCTTCTCTTCATGACAAAAGGCTTACTTATGGCAGAAATTACCATATGCAAATCCCACATCTAGGGCCCCTGCCCGCATCTCTGAATCAGAGGCGTTAATTCAAACACATTGCAGATTAGATTTCCTTTCATCTTGCAGTTTCCCCTTAATATTAAAAAAAAAGATTTAAAAAAGATTGTTTAAAAGCTGCGACAGCAGTAGTCCTCAACAGCAGCATTTAAATGTCTGACTGTGAAATGGCTGTCTGTACATCCAGAATCCTCCCTCCTTTTCCAACCTTTTTCTGTTGCTGCAAGGGGACGTTAGCCACCTATCAACGAGGTGGCAGTGGATCCCACACAATCAACTCCATTTACCCACAACCCCAGAGCAAAAGTCACCATGCTCCATGGGCCACAGCCCTGACTGTGGAGCAGGCTGTATGCAGCCTGTATTCAGTGACTGCATAGTGGAGATGGGACAAAGTCTCACAGACTGGCAGGGAATGAAGGGGAGAGATGCAGTCGAGCAGGACGGAATGAAATCAGGCTGCCTTCTCTCCCGTTCCCCAAGTGTCTCATTAATACCAGGTTAAATGAGAATGGGGACACGCCCAAGTGCTCTCAACTCATTTAGCTGACTTTCACACAGGAAAAAATGGGTTGGTTACAAGATGGTGTTTTTAAACTGGGAAATTGCCACTTTTTACCCAGTAAACACAAAATATGTTAAGAAACATGGCACGGATGAGGCCATTTCTTTCACAAGCCGATGTACAAAGGTTAATACGTGTTTGCATTACACACACTTTTCAGTGGTATCCAAAAACACAACATTGAATGGGTGCAAGTGGTTCAAAGTACAGCCACAGATTGATGACTAGGACTAGAAAGACAGCGGCTGCCTGTTCATTTCAGAATCTAAGGGCATCCAACTCCATCCCGATTACTGTGCTACATGTAAACTGTGAGAAAACCGGTTAAATGGAAAATAAGGAACTAGATAAAATGGAGGCACCAAATTTTTTTTAAAGCAAGCTGAGAACTCCCTTTCTGTGTTGACTTATTCTTTAGTTATGGACATGGAGGACAAGGATTAAACGCACTTTAAGTTCCCAAATGAAATAGCAGCTTTATTTAATGTTATTTAATGTTGGCAACAATGAAATCCACACAAATCGCCAGCCACGCCGGGAACATTCACTCTAACTTTCCTAATGTCCCTGGAAGATCTTGGGAGCCAGAAATCGTTTGCTGGATATCTGCGCTCGTTCAGTGCACCCAGTGCCAGAATCACTCGGCGTGAACAAAGACTAGCTTTGTTTAATTTTGTTTTCCTGTCATTTGTCATAATTAGCCGTTCGCATTTGCTCGACAGATTGCGCACCGACTGCGTTTCGCTGCGGCGCATAAGGCTCGGTTCTCAGCTCTCTGACATCCTGTACTTCTGCGCATTACCAGGCGCTGTCAGATCTGCAGTGAGCTGCTGTCACATCGCTGGCAAATTCATCAGTGCATAAAAGGCAGGGCTCGCAAAACGGAGGCAATTTCCTGTGTGCAGGAAACCGTTCTGCGGCGAGGGGTTCGCGTCTACACCTCTCCTGTATTTTTTCCTGTTTTGTTTTTTGTCTCTCAACCTACTAAACACTGACAGGCCACTCTCCCAAAATAGTGCACCAAATGGAGCATACTTGTACAATGGATGAAGATACCTGCTATAAACTGCATTACGTACTTCCTCAAAGACACCCATGCACCATTGTTATTTTCATCACAGTTTATAAATGCAGCATTCAGTATCGATGAAAAACAACTAGCGGTAAAATTGAACAGTGCATACGTTTTCACTGACCTTTTTTCTTTTACCATTAAAATGTTACAGAACACACAGCTAACACTAGCTTTACACACTGACACACTGCATAGAGAGGAGGTCAGCGTACGTGCGGTAAATACACCCCCCCTCCCCCCCACCGACCCCCCAACCCCCCCCCCCCCCCCATGAAGTACATGTGATACTGAAACCCGGGTGCAGGGCCTGTGGTCAGACACCTCTGAGCTCAGAGCCTTTGAAGCCTGCAGCCAGCTCGAGCCCCAGGAAGCGCTGTGGTCAGCCCAGGCGCCGCTTTACGAGAAAACACGATTAAAAACGCGGGAGGTGCAGAGAGGTGCAAGCAGGTTCCCAGACTCACCCTGCAACCGCTGGCGCTCTGGGGGGGCTGCGCGGGCTCGGCCGCAGGGCGGTCCGAGCGGGCCCCCCGAGCAGGGGGGGCTCGGGGCTGGGCGGGTGCCAGCTCCCTGGTCTGCCGCTGGCCCGCGCCGACTCCGCTCCAGGGCGTGGCCTTGGCCGCCGCGCTCCTCTGGAAGGCCGCGTCCGCGTCTGCGCCGCTCCAGCCCTCGGCCGTCTGCGCGGGGTCTGCGGCCGTCTGCGCCTGCCTGCCGGGAAGCCGCTCCGTCTGCAGCTGATGGGGCGACTGCAGCAGGAGCTGCAAGCTGGACTGCGCGGGCTGCGGCTCCTTGGGGGACGAGCCGCTGGACCTGCGCAGACGGTCGTCCGGAGGCCTGGCTAAGGCGATCTGCGCGAGGGCCGGCGGCTGGGGGCACTGGGCGGGGAGAGGAGGCGGGGTCTGGGGGCACTGGGGCACGTGGGTAGAGAGAGGAGGCGGGGTCTGTGGGCACTGGGGCATGTGGGTAGAGAGAGGAGGCGGGGTCTGGGGGTCACAGTGACCCTGGGGAGGGAGGGGCTGGCTGGACTGCGCGCATGCGACGGTGCATGCGCTCGACTCGGGCTGCTTCCTGTCCAGCTCCGCCGCAGGCCGCATCTCCGGCAGCAGCGGGACATGCTGCAATGTCCTCTCAGGGTACGAAGCAGCCATGGGGTGGCACCTGACCCCCTGGTGCTCCCCGGAAGACCCCCGGCTGTTCCCGATCAGCAGGTCAGGGTGGGGTGCAGGGCCCACAGGGACGTTCACGCAGTGCGAACAGCACATCTGGGGCTGGAAGCGGGCTTGGAAGCCGCAGCTCTGATCCAGGGCTCTGGGACATAGAGAGCTGGCCAGAGCTGAGCAGGGGATTGGCTGAGGCTTTAGGATACTGGAACAGGCCACGCCCACTGAATGACTTCGGCTTCCTCCCTCAGCTGTCAATTCACCTACAATTAAAACGGCAAAAAACAAGCATTTGCAACAATTCAAGGGCAAAACAGGAGAACCAAATAAAGTGAATGGATTAACAAAGATACAAGCTCTAAATGTTAATGAGACTATGTTTAACATATATTAACTTCAAAGGGAAAGACAACGTAGTTTTGTGAACATTTTCTCAGTTTGTAGGTATATGCCCCACTGATCCACCCACATATTTGCTGAAGTTTCTAGCATGTTAATATTTTCTGAATATGCTGCTGTCTCAAAATATCCATAACGGAGCAGGTTGCTACCAAAAGTGGAAATGTGCTTGGTCCAGAGGCTGGCGTCCCAGTTAAACTTGATCTTCACAGGGGGGTCGAGGTCATAGCGCAGCTGCGACTCCAGAATGCGCTGCATCTGGAAGGTGATCTGAACAAAGACAGACAAAATGCTCGGTCTCTTACCACTGATTTAAACAGCACTTGTTTTTATCCTCCATTTAATTATATCTCAATTTCAAACACCCCATGGTAGCTGTAGGGCTGTTTCATCGCTACAGTGTGCTCCATCAATTCTGGCAAAGCACTGCTCATTTTCATTCTGCAGTCTTGCCACAAGATCTTTTTATTAACAATTTTTTTTTTTTAAACTCCATATTTTTCTTTTCTCTCCCAATCTGGAATGCCCAATGATAGCTGTCTTCTGAAATATGTGCAGCCATCCTTTCTTTCGCTCTGCAATCCATCAGCTAAGACCACAGACCACTCGCTTGTCACACTTCCTGTGTTTACTTCACGGCGCACAGTGTTTCTGCATCCGAAAGAGAGCCAGGACACTTCAGAGAGACGCCCTCGCAGACACCAGGGGAGTTACACTCGCTAACACTGTTAGTACAGCAGGGATGTAAATATTACCCTCAAAGCGGTTTGAGCCATTCCAGATCTTACTGACAGCCCGTTAGCTTTACTGAGCTGAATACACCAGCAGACAGCATCAGCGTTAGCTCCACTGTAGATGATCATCTACCTTCAGTAAAACCTGGAGTGACTCACATTGCCCAGAATTAGGAGCGCCACTACCACCAGGACCTTATCTGTGGTGTCCAAGCTCACAGGTAATGGCAGATTTTTACCCCCCAAATCCCAAGGGGCCCTCGGTTCAGTGCTCTGACTCCCACCCAATACGGGATGAGACTATCTACTGTCAATCACTTTTCTCTTTATTTCTCTGTAACAAAACATTATGGCTGCTTAAAATCAGTGAATCTGATACCGCAATATGGCCCCTCAATACAATTTTGCACCCATGGGACCCCAGTACCCCCATCGTTACCCCTCCTAATGCTTCAGCCAGCCTACCAGCTCCTTGCTGAAGAGCAGGGGGTTCCTCTGGTGGTGGGACGAGGCCCAGCTGATGAAGTTCTGCACGTGGCTCAGCTGACTGCAGAGCTCGATCATGCCCTGCAGCTGGTCCTCCAGGCGCTGCCTGAACTCATTGGAGACTTTCTGTGTAGAGAACGGGAACAAGACATCAACACTCCTGTGGGCGAGCTAAACAGGGGTGCATGGTTAGTACTGTCCAAAGGCTGGATATTAGAAACAAACAGATAAGCAATGTAAAACACATCATACAATACATAAAATCGTGACAAGCGGTGATTAAAAGGTAAGGCAAACACAGCTCGGGGAATTGCATAATGAGCCTGTTAAGAGCGAATGGGGAAAAGCAGAACGTCAGGGCTGTTGTTCAGTGCAGATATTGCCCTCGCCATGAAGGAAGATTTCGCTCTGGCAAAGTTTCTTGCTAAGCAACAACCGCGCCAGGTGCTCTGCAGCAGAAAGAAATATCATAACTAGTAATATCCTGTAATCCAATCATCGGGTAGGGCAGGCGGCAGCACCCCACGGGCTATCAAAATTACAACAAAAAAAAAAAGAAAAAAAAAAAAGAAGTCAACTCATTTTTAGAAGAGACTTTTTTTTATTTTAAGGCTATGTCAACGCTAGCTGACGTGTTTCAGTTTCATTACGCCGGACTATTGGCAAGAAGTAACCCAATTAACATCTATTTAGAGCAGACCTTTCCAGAGGTCCACGTACGAGCCCGCTTCCAATCACTGCCTCCCGCCTTGTGCCTTCAAGACTGATTACATCATGTTTGGAGCCGCGTCTGTTGAGGCTCAGGTACATTTAAGGCCTATTTCTGCTGCGTGGGATTGGAATTCTCTGAAGGCCTTTTAAAAGACAAAGCATGCATTAGTGAGTGATTACCTCCAGCTGTTCTATTAATAGATTGGCGCGTTTGTTCAGTTCGTTTATCATGATCATCTTGGCCATTTTGATCTGGTTTTCTGCCTTCCTCTGCATGACTTTCACCCCGTGCAACCTGAGAAACCCACAGATAATGACATCAAAGAAGATAAAAAAAAACCTCTATCTTCATCAGAACAGGTTTTCAAAATGTGTGGATGCTATACAACTTATCATATATTCATTTAAGGGCACATATATAAAAAAAGTAAAAATTATTTTAAGAACAATGTTTATTCTTACTTTTTTTACTACATGTTGTAAGAGAACTTTTTTTATAGCATAACATAAAATAACCTAACATAACAAAATGACAAGAACAGGCCATTCAGCGTAACATGATTGTGCTTACAGTTGCATTGGGCACCCAGACATGTTTATCTTTTTGCCTCAGGGTAAAAATAAAATAGTACTTTGGCAATAGATTGCCCACAGAGCAAAGACATCACAGCGATGTGGAAGCTCTAGCAGGCGTCGGCAGCTCACCTGTCTTCTACCTGCTTGGCCGTGTTCTCCACAGTGGACTTCTTGTCCTCCACTTGGACCATCAGGTTCTCAAAAAGCCACAGCTGGTTCTGAAGGGCCTTTCTCACGTGAACGACCCTGAGAACAACAGACAGAGCATCTGTCGCATGCAAACGACTGCCCACTATTGAAGCCCACATATTAAAAGCGTATTTTGGAAGGCTCAGGCACGCTGCACTTTTGTACAGTTGAGTGGCAGGTCCTCAACCATACAGTAGATCGTAACAGCATACATGCATATGCGTGTGCTTGTTTGTGCTTTTGCATGTGTTTGTGTGTGTGTGCGCGTCTTTGTTTGTGTGTGCATTTTTGTGTGCGTGTCCTTGTTTGTGCATGTGTTTTGTGTGTGTGTGTGCTCACCTGTGGTCCCTGTGGGTGGCCAGATGGCAGCTGCTGCATGACAGGAGGTCACATGACTCACAGAAGAGGTCCAGGGGCTCTTGCTTGTGGAAGTGACAGAAGGGAATGCCATTCGACCAGCACCCAGAGCCTGTGAGGCACAGCACAGGGTCTGAGCTACTGCACAGGCACAGCTACAGAACAGGGTCTGAGCTACTGCACAGGCACAGCTACAGCACAGGGTCTGAGCTACAGCACAGGCACAGCTACAGCACAGGATATGAGCTAGTGCACAGACACAGCTAAGAACACAGCTTGACATTTGTGACATATTTTGCCATACTGGTAAATGCTATAGCAGTAAATTTAAAATATCTGGGTTGTCAGACATCTTTAAACCAATAAAAGATCAAGGGACACATGGGGGAGCCAAAGATGTGCACATAGGGGCATATGTTGGTCTTCTGCACTGGGAAGGGTTACAGAAGCAAAACACAAACACAAACAAAGCTTGTGTTACACATTCTCTTCACAGAGTCTTTAGTCTGACTTTGTGGCAGTTCTTGTAAAAAAAGACAAACATACGGATGAATCACAAGGAAGAGGAGCTTGGGGACCTGACTGAAGAAAAAGTACAACACACACACACTCACACACACAGAGATGCAGACACACAAAGAACAGAATCCCATAACGCACTCATTGGCAGGCGATTGAGAAACATCTTGGAATTAGTGATAATTCCACTTGTCTTTGTCAACTACTCAAAAATGGACAGAAAGCAAACATGGCCCAATTTTAAATATCACTCCAACAATTCATTCAGAAAGTTCATTTTGTTTTTTTATCTCAGCAAACTTAAAGCTCTGAGGAAGGCTGAAACTGAACCGCATGAATGTTCCATCTCCGTTAGCTGGCCAAAAATAAATGTTGAAAGAGAATTTGTCTTTGTGCTTTAAGTCCACAGAGCGCTGCTCTCACGGTACTTCTTCTTTTGATGAAGCAGTGACTTTGTTGTTTTGTTTTTTTTTCACTCAGCAAACTTCTTCATCTTTTATGGGTATGACCAACTGAACCTACAGGACCAGCTAACCTATGCTCTCAGTTTCTCATCTAATTAATACACTGCCATCACCGAAAATAAAAAAAATGAAAACATGACCAAGACAAGTTCAAGGAATAGAATAGCAAAAATCAAACAAATACACACATCGTTGTCATTTGTGCACATGCATTGTGAAGGATGCTGAGCTTAGATGAACCAAAGAGTGAGAACAAAGAACAGCAGAGAAGAAGGGCTACAATGATCAAATGAGCAAAAAGAACATTTGAACATTCTCAGCTTAACTGGGACATTAGCACTTCTAAATTTAGACAATTTTACCACTGATCATCTGAAAAAAAGTGTCATCTCAGAAAGTGCAAGTGAACTGAAGTTGTAGGGGGCTGATCTATTCATCAAAGAAACGCATTGGCTCTTCAACAGCACAGCACAATACCAAGGTGTATAAAAACTTGCATCGGGAGGCATTAAAGGAGCGATTGCCACAAATGCAAGCAACCTATTATTTGCATCTGAAAATCAAATCAAATGGACTGCAAATATTTCTGTATGTAAAGTTTTTTTTTTAAATTATCTTTTCTATTAACCAACTACGCTGTCATCAGGCACCCATCACACTGTGGTAAACAGCAGCCTGATTATTTTCGGTCTTTGTTGTAGCTTTGCAGCGCACTGCTGACTGACCACTTCCTGCTGGAGCCCCGCTCACATAAACAGCACAACGCCTAATCAGATAGCAAAGCACACCTCCTAATGAGGAGTAACTACGGAGCTCATTATCCATTGCAACCGTCCTCTTTGCCCCTGAATACAGATCAGAACCAGGGATTATTATGGCGGGTCAGCATGATGCCAGGGCTACTTGTGAAGTGCTTCATTTGTCTCAAGCAAAATAAACAACTGGAGACTCACACACCCACTGAGAGCTGACGACACTATGCTGGAGCAAGGCAGGTGGAAGGTAGTGGGCATCTGGTGTCAGTAACAATGGTTTTAAAAAATAGGCCAAATTTGAAGAGATTTTACATTTTATACACATCCTGGATGAATCAAAAAGATCATTTAATATAGAAATTTTGTCATACTGTCTGAACCTCATTATAAAGCAAATATCTAGTTTTAAATTCCACCAAAATTGTACAATTCCACACACACACACACACACATACACACACACACACACACTTGTTTGTGCAAAACATACTGCCAGCACCCTTACACTCCTTCTGTTAAAACTGAAATTTTTATATCAAGAGTATTTGATATAAATTATTTTTTTATATGGATGCAGGGGCTTTTTCCCAGGGTACAGTGGGGCTGAGTAAGGTGTGCAGGCCAGGTAGGAGCGTACCGGACTGAGCTGGCCTCTTGCCCGGGTCCATCTGCAGCAGAGAGCCGGCGGGCCTGTGGTCCTGGTGCATGTCAGTGCACTGGTAGCACAGCCACTTGTTGCACAAGGTGCAAAGGCTCTGGCCGTCTCTGGGCTCCCGGCAGTGTGTGCAAAGCTGCAGGACACACAAGTACGCAAATAACATGAGCAACACTGCAGACAAGAACAACGCTCATACGTGAGAGATACGTGCACTGCTTACAGGGACCGTTCACCCTGAAAATGATCATTGTCTTCTTACTTGACAGTGCGGAACACTTTATTGCAGATTTGATTAGGCTGTCAAAAAGACTTCACAAGGCCTGATTTCAGAATGAGTAGAAGCTAGTGGACAAGGAAGACACAGTTTTGCTTTTTTTAATCTCTTTGAAATACAAACAACAAAAATTAATTGTATTTGATGCCACAGATTGTGAAAATGATTCACTCTGAATCTGTATGTGCAGTTACAAGGAACTCCATAATAATGCACCTCTTAAATTATCTTGTTTTCATTAAAAACTTGCTAACAAGCTAAAGTGACAAAACTGTCACACACAGTGTCATCAGAAACTGGGGAAAAGATAATCTTTTTTTAGACAATAGCACAATAGCGGATTGTATACTTCAGCATTAATTAGCACCTCGTACTTCGGTAACGAGAATAACTACCAAAGGTACTACTTACAATAATTTGTTACCTTGCAGGCTGTAAATACCTTGTGTGTAATTCAAGGTTATCAAGCAATAGATTTGGGAAAGAAAGCAAAGGAAAGCAGAAGGACAGACAGAGCAGTGTTCCTGAGCTACCATGATAATGACTGCACAGCCACTTCAGCTTGTAAGCTTCTTGTGAAGTGAGAAAAATTAGGCTATATCATTATGAATGTGGAATTGTTGATGTTCCAGCACATACTGTGATCAAACGTTTTTTTTCCCCCACAACTTATGCCATTTGTTTTACTACCATTGGTATTTGAGAGAGATTTTAAAGCAGAACCTGAGCTGGATCTTCCTTGTTCAAAGATGTCCATTCATTTTGAAACAAGGCCTTATGAGGCTTCTATCTTGGATTGGTGAAATCTGCAAAAAGCTGCTGTGGAAAGCTGTCACTCTTGTGTCCAAATAACAAATAAAAAAATCAATTTTCAGGGTAAACTTTACCATTAACACACTTGTGTAAAAAGAAGGAACTGGTCTTGTAACCTAAAGGTCACAGGTTTGATTCACGGGTAGGACACTGCTGTTGAACCCTTCAGCAAGATACTTGAATTGCATTGCTTCAGTATAAATAAATCCAGCTGTATAAATGGATGCAATGTAAAGGCTATAAAAAAAGTTGTATAAATCGTTCTGGATAAATGTCTGTAATGTAATGTCTTTGCCTCAGATATGCTCAGTTGCTGTGCTACTGTATGACAGGGCATTGGGTATAGGCAGAAATTAGTGCCAGCAGAAATTGAATTTGAATTGCATAACTTGAATTTCTATTGCAATAAATTGAATTTGTAATGATTCGACTGAATGTCTAAACTAATTTCTGCCCATAAGTGCACTGGTTCCCAAATATTTACAATCCCCAAAATATTTAAAGATGTATTCTCAACACCACAAACTATATGACACATTTGCAGTGTTTGCATTTGATATTGAATATATAAATAAGTTAGGGTTAGGGTTCAGGTTAGGGTTAGAAATAAATACAAGGCTATACTGCAAGGAGAGAGAGAGAGAAACAGTGCACCCTGTACTTATATTTGAGTAACCAATTTCAGCAATAGTAACAATTAGCAATTAGCAATAGTTACAATTAGCGTAGCTTCTAAAACAAGAGACAATCACTGAAAATGAGGGAATAAGTCAAATAAGACTCCAGCAAAAGTGATAATTACATTACATTACATTACAGGCATTTGGCAGATGCTCTTATCCAGAGTGACGTACAACAAAGTGTATAACCAAAACCAGGAACAAGCGTGCTAAAAACCCTAGAGGGAAGTACAGTTCCAAGTGCAGGGATCGACCGTGTAGTTTAACTTCGACCCTGTAGGTTAATCTGATTAACACAACAAAAACAGCAACAAAGCCTATGCAAATAAAACAAGCAATAGTATAATGGGAAACTGAATTGAAGATAGACTAAATATGGACCTCTGAGGAGGCTGGAGGAGTCCATAGAGATACACAGTTCCCAAACAGTAAGAAACATGGAACCAATTACACATACTTTCTGATAAAACACATCACTCTAAACATTAATGATTACCCATTTAACTTTGAGGGGAAACCCTGCTGACTGTGTTACACTTCAGTGCAGGACTGTATAAGTTCCAGTTTGCTACTGTTAAAGTAAATATAATCCCCTGCATTACACAAAGATGGAGGCAGGGCAGGGATAACATTTTCAGAAGGGGGTTAGTTCTGTGTCTGACAACAATTGGTAAATGATAAAATAGACAACAGCAGATTGGTGAATTTATCATTGTGCTTTTATAATTGTTGCACTAGTTTAATGTAGATATCAGAGACATGGCTACTGCAACCAGTGGCTGGTTTGAAACCACAATTCAATATCACACCAAGACAAGTACCTAAAAGCTGAATGGGAATTGGATTCAGCTCAGAGACAATATCTTTACGCATAAGCACTGAGGCGTTGAACAACTGAAATAAATAAGTGTAACAGCATGATTTTCTACAATTTCACCTGGAAAATACAGACTGTGCCACTTTTACATGGTTGTCACTCAGGAGCTGCTGGCAAACCCCTGAGCCTTCTTTGACTTGCGCTGCTCTTCTTTAATATTCACGCTTAATTAGAAAGGCATTCATGCGCATCAAAGAAGGTGAGAAACCCCTTGACACCTTCTGGCAGATAAAAACACAAAATGTGTTGTTGAACTTAGTGTTGCCATGAAACGGCCTACATTGACTTCCTGTCAAACCACTCTGACAGTCCAAAGACTTATAGTACAATCAATTTGTTATACACATTTAGCCACAAGAGCCTGCCCTTTGGAGGAGGGGAAAGGAGGGGGGGGGGGGCACACAGATGGCTCAAGTGCAAGTCTAATAAAAACTCTGTTAACCTGCCCCTACAAGACATCAAATAAATTAATATTGGCAGGTGCACCTCTCTCAACAAACCAACAGCTCATATACCATATATTGGGAAACTACTCCATAGTGAAAAAGCAGGGCTCAAAATCACTTCTTCTACATTCACACACACACTTACAAGTTAATTATTTGTCGTTCTGTTAAAAACAAGCACACTCTCAAATACGTACAGTGACAAACAGAACAGTTTTTTTTTCTAAATCACAACTTCGCTGTAATTTGTCTATTCTTTTTTTTTTCCCCTGTTTCAGCAAATAAAGTCTATATGGAGAAATATCACTTACCTTCTCCATGTCAACACCTGGGTGTTTAGCTGTCTGGTGTGTAGTGCTGCATATATCCACATACAGCAGCCTGGAGCAAACAGCTGTGCTGGGAGAGTTACCTGCTGGGTACAGCACGTACAGCACAATACATTACAATTAGCCTGTGTACAGTGCACTCATCTAACTCTGCACTGTGTAAAAGACTTCACAAATCCTCACACTGCATTGGGAAGCTGTAAATTTAATCCCTTTAAATTATAAAATTATCTTTTTTAAAAATGAAAAAAAAAAAAAAAAAATCCTGACCAACTGTAATAATAGGGAACTGGGTAGAGGTGGATGAGTGGGAGGGGGGGAGGATAATTAATTTTTTTCTGGGACAAAAGATCCCCCAAAGCCCTTCCCAAAATGGAATCAAAGGACAAATGACCTATATTTATGAGGCGTCAGTGCTTTGTAGAAAGTGGGAATGAGATGGGATATGTTATGCTACCTGCGCCCTCTGACACCATAGAGTATCAGCACAGAGAGAGCATCCTTTTACCTCCCCACCTTTCCTTGTGCCTGTATTACCGCAGAGAGAATGCCCTCCTTTCCTTATTCCTGTATCAGCTCAGAGAGTGCCATCTTCCCAAATCCCCACATCAGCACAGAGACTGACCTCTGAACTCCATATCTGCACAGAGAGTAACCCCTGCACTGTATCATCACAGAGCATCATCCCCAAGCCCCATACCAGCCCAGAGAGCACACTCTCTGACCTCGTATCCTTCCAGAGAATCGACTGAGCCCTCAGGGCTAAATTCATTTTTATGCAATGTACCAAACAGTGTTTGTCAATGGCAGGGTTACATTACACTAAAACACGGTGACATTAAGATCTACTCATGTCACACACACTTATACACCCTGCTCAACTCCCTGTACTTCCCACAAAAATCACTAACCAACTAAAACGAAGTACCTCTAAATAAATGGTACCACATGCAGTGCACGCAGGTCACATATTGCTCATGTGAAACTTGCTTGTGGTCAAAAAACACACCCACGCAAACAAACACACAAAACAACACAACTTGTTTCACATGAATTCTCAGACCCACTTTAAAACGTAGTAACAATCATCAGCACTTTGCCCCGATCCAGGAAGTACTGCTGCATTGTAAACGCTTATTGACTCCCTTCCATTTATGTTTTAAATCTTTAAAGCCCCATGCATGCACCTGCACCTCAGCCAGTGACACAGCTCTGTACAAGCCACAAACAGCCTGACTAACAAGGAGCCCACATGATAGAAGTCAAGGAGATAAATAGCTTCCATAAACCAGACCTGGACTTTTCAATGAACCCACCTGAGCACAGTAGCATATTCCTCCAATGACAAAACTGCTACAAGGATGCATAATAATATAGTAGGCTACTCACTTTTCTGGAGTGATTGTTGTAGTCCCAAAACGGAGCCCCACTATAATCTAATTACATGCTATGGATGTTTTTTGTTTTTTTTTGCCTTCTCCCTCTAACGATGATGCACCACAATTGTTAAGATGCAAGTCAAAAACAAAGTAAGGAACAGGCGAGGCCAGGGTATCTGAGAAAACTGATCTCAGTTTCCTGTGAGAATGCAAATCGAGCACCTCCCTGTCGGTAAATATAGAACTGGGGTTGTAATAAGGTTGATGCGTGCCCTCATCACTGCTTTATACGCCCGCCCTGGCCTTAACTCCCATCATTTAAGAAGGAGCGTGACAGCAAGGAACCACACGTTAATGTTTTTTTTGGCACTGCCAAAGCCGAGGCTGGGCGCTGCGGACCACAAACCTCAACAGACAACGGAAGCACCAAAAAACTCGTGCGTGTTCATTTCATCCCACTTTGACAGATCAAACCAAAGTCAGATCTGGATTGAGGCATACATGCATTTAGATTGTATGGGAAGTTTCACAGACATGTACGTGAATAGAAAAAACTTAAATAAATAAATAAATAGGTTAAGTGATTTCATTGAACACACCACCACACCAACCTCATCCCCCAAAGCACGCGTGTGTTGTGTTGCAGGTGCAAACGGGAGCACCTCACCTTCAGGTGAAAACCGCGTGAAAAGGATAAATAAGTGGACGTTGCCCAAAGAGACTAGCTGAGTGACTTATTTCCCTCGTGTCATCATATAAAATCTAAATAGGCTACGTAAATGGTCTCTAAATATTACACAGTCGATTTTTACGTCATGTATATTAATCTTCCTCAAATGATAATACGACAAAAATACATATATCTCGGCTGACACTCAATATAAGTTCTGCAAATTAAAGAGTAAACAAGCAGGACGTTCTGTACTCTTTCAATAAGCTGTGTCAGGATACTAGGTTTGGATTAGAAAGCTATGCAAATAATAACATATAGCCGATAAAATGTCATTGTATAGGCTACTTTCCTTATTGTAACTGTTCACCTTTTCACCTGCATAGCCAATGTGATCGTGTAAATCAAACGCATTACCCATTTTTTAAATTTTTTTGTTGAACATTATTTAGAGGCACTTCACTTTCTTATTGCAGGTCATAAAATAACCGGTAATTTTTATTGCCGAGTAATTTCCATGCGATTTCACATCACATTTTTTTTTCCATCAGTCCTCTCTGGACCGCACCTTGCTGTAAAAGAGCAACCACGTAAAATGTTCCCGCAAATTAAAGAAATATTCTTCTACTTACAGTTGATACACACAGTACCTCACCATAGCCCGACTTCCAATTTTATATGTAAGCAAGAAGATCAATTACAAGAAAATCCACACGCTGGGCGGGAGGAGCGATATTTCCTGAGGCATGATGAGAGAAATCTAGCTACGCACTATGTTTATGTGATACAATGTCAACGCGAATCCTGCATAGCAGGCTGGCTAATATTGCAGTACAGTAATAACCCTCCCTAGTAGGTTACAAACTTTTTCTATAAAAACGTTTCATTGTTCTGAGATTATCGGATGTGAATTTAAATTGCAACGTGGCATGGCGTTCAGAATAACTAGAAAAATAAATGAATGTTTTCGCATATCAAGAAAAGGACAAAGTCAATTTGCCGGCAGCGTTTGATTCCAAGCATTTGAAGTTCATTACCTTCGTCTCTGATCATCAACGTTCCCCTCCAGTCCAATAGATGTCACTCTTATTACTGAGACGAAGGTTTTTGAGGCATGAAATCTCGAATATAATCGTGAGATTTCCTATTCACGCTCCTCTTTCAGTCACCCTCCAAGATGGTAGGTACGCGTTCCTACATTTCGGCATACGATTTCGAATAAAATCTAGCCACATCCTCAGTTTCAGAGGCCAAAAATGAAATGCTAGTTGCTTTATATTACACAGGGAATGTGGTCAACTGTCACAAAATCAAAATGACCAGAATATAATATAAGATACATTAAAATTGAGGCTTTTCTCTAATTTTGCTCTAGCTGTAGCCTACTGTTTAGGCCTGTTCAGGCACATTGTACGTTAGCTAGCTACTGAATAACTTCGTGTTGTATTGTTCTGCTTTTAACGCACATTTTTTGAAAATGTGCACCGTTAGGGTTTCAAAAGAAACTAGATCGCACTAGCCCGTAGTAATGTTAGAAAATCTGAGTCGTGTAAATGGATACTAATTTAGCTGACATTACCCAACTTGCTAGCGAGCTAATGCAATGTTTTACAATGTTCGAAGATTTCTAACGTTAGCTAACAACTATAAGTCAAATCTCGTTTCCTCCTCTATTCGGAAAGCAATTTTGACATTACATTTTCAGTGTTCAAATATGTTCTGTTTACTTGTCCAAACGTAGACGAGGAGTTGGCCAGATGAAAATGTCTTTAGGAAGGCACCGGTTGTAGCTTCATAGCTTGGTGGTGCTGCATGCTGATTGCGTGGCTAGACAACCAATCTGCAGCCCCCACAGCTTCCACTCACTGGTTCTCTTTTTCTCTTTTTCTCAGCCTACTAGAAATACCAAGACCAGGAAGCTCAGGGGGCACGTCAGCCACGGTCATGGCCGCATCGGTGGGTACCAAATATCGATTAGTTTTTGTACCGAAGTGCTCATTGGAAGTTGCCGTGCCGGCCGTACGCTTACGCTACTGTTGCTGAGGTGATTTTCTGTTGAATGACTGTCCTCCACTCTCCTTCGCCCGATTACAGGGAAACACAGGAAGCATCCCGGAGGTCGTGGTAATGCTGGTGGTATGCATCACCACAGAATCAACTTTGACAAATAGTGAGTATATACGGGTTTTTAATGACTCAATGAAGATATACCCTTTACTTAGCACCCCTGTTCCAGACCGTAATAACCAAAAGGTGCAACTTGCTAGCCGCACTAGCGGTACCTTGTTAATCTGCCTGTGTTCATTGGCAGATATAAAGATAAGGTTGGCATCTTGTTCTATGTCGTCTTAAAGAAACTATGCTTTTCTGATTTGTGTTTTGGCCTGTACATAGCTGAATGTGCACGTGGCTAGGAATGTAATGCTCCTGGTGTCTGTGGGTGTATTGCCCGACTAGCAACCTGTGCGCTGTTTTGCCTGGTGTGGAACTTGGAGAAAATGTATCTAGTGCACAGTAGATTGTTGTGGCATCTGGTGATTTCTCTTCTGCTTCGACCCCGAGACTAGAGTCTCATCCTGACACACTGCCGTTGTCTTGGTGTGCTAGAGCTCTCGCAGAGTGAAGACTGATCTTATTCACTGACTGGCTCCTCTCTCGGTCCAGTCGGCCACAGGGTCAGTGACATGTTCACATGTGTTCGGTGCCATTGCTTTAAACAGTATGTTTTGTCTGAATCACTGGATTTGGTTAAATCTCTTGTCAGAAAGGTACATATTTCATTTATGTTGCTGTTGTAAGGTCTTTTTAAGCAATCATTGTTTTGGATTCTTCATTTTAGAAAAATGGGAGTAAACACTCAAATAATCAATACACCACACAGGCACAGTACACTTATGACGAAATATCACCTTCTGGCTAGCTGGACCTCATGGTTGTCGTTAGAAAATGTTAGCTTGATTGCATTCGTCTCATTCTTTGGGAAAATGTTCTGTGTCATTTATTCTCCTGGGTTTTGAGGCGCAATTTGCGATGAATGTAATGCTTTGCTTCAGTCCTTTTGATTTCTTTACACTTTACAACATCAGTTCCCTTATAGAGGGAAAAAATTTGTCACATATTTACACAGTAAATTTCTAGATGTCCTCTCAAAGACCCAGAAGAAATGCAGTGTTACTGTTTGATGTGGATGAGTGTTCTACATTCTCTGCACAAATGTTGGTTGCCCTGAGTACAATGCAGGGTATTGTGGCATGCGCACGTGGTGGAAAGTGATGCAGTAAGCCTTTTACATCATAATGATGACATTAATTTGTTACATTTTTCATAAGATAGAAAGGAATCAATTTTCCTTTCCCCGCTGCCTCAATTTTCCCAAGACAGCAGAGCATGGTTGCAGGTGTGAGTTTCATTATGTGAGATTCATTATGTGAGATTGCAACACCCAGTCCAGCTTATTGAAGCTACAGAGAAATTAATTTGTTCCCTTTAGCTGTGAAAATGAATTATTCATTTGAACAGCAAAGTCTGTTTTAATAAGTGTGAAATGGTTCATTAAATTTCATATCCAAGTCTCAGGAGAGTCTTGCAGCGCTGGCTATTGTTGATAACTTGTGTCCCCACTTTTCCCCCCTCTCTTACTCTAGCCACCCTGGTTACTTCGGTAAGGTCGGTATGAGACATTACCACCTGAAAAAGAACACCATCTTCTGCCCGACCATCAACCTGGACAAGCTCTGGACTTTGGTCAGCGAGCAGACCAGGCTCAACTACGGCAAGAAGCCCGAAGGCCCCGCCCCCATCATTGATGTCGTGCGCGCTGTAAGTACGGGGCTGTGTACCAGCTGTGCTACACGTGGAGTCTGCGCAGAGAAAGCGTGGGGTTTGGCAGGCGCAGCTGCGCTCGGTGCTCCGAGACTAGAGTCTCATCCTGACACGCTGCCGTTGTCTTGGTGTGCTAGAGCTCTCGCAGAGTGAAGACTGATCTTATTCACCGACTGGCTCCTCTCTCGGTCCAGTCGGCCACAGGGTCAGTGACACATTTGTGCGGTTTATGTGCTGCTTTAATATGCTTAGGATAGATTTGGGCCTTTGAAGCCTCTGAGTATGGAAATATGGATATGGTGTCACACAATGTGTACTGACACAAGCTGAATGTGAAGGTCCCTTTGGTTTGAACAAGGGTTTAAATTTTTGTTAAGGAAATTGTCACCAAAGTAAACGCATAATACTAGTGGATAGCAATGGGACTCGCATGGAATGCCATTGTTAAGGTTATTGGATAAGAGCAACTCAAAATGATGCTTCACGGCCTACCATAAAACAGCAAACCAATGCAGTAGTTCATTCAGTTTTACATGAACATGTATACTAACTTGGGGTGTTCTGGTTTCAGTTTACCTGATATTTTGAGCTGTCTAATTAGTGTATGCAGTATATATGCCCACACGTGCAGTTTTCTCATATTTAGTGCAGATAAAGTAGTAGGTCATGTACCAAGACAATTGAAAATTACCTACTTTTTGGTTTTCCATTAACATTTTTCTGTGTCTGTGAATGTCTAAGAAATGGTCAATTTGAGCATGACCAATGAGGCTGTTGTGTGGTTTCACAGTAGGTCATGTACCAAAACTATTGAAAATGACCTGCTTTTTGTTTTGCCAGTAACATTTTTTCTGAATGTGAATGTCTGAGAAATGGCGAATTTGAGCATGGCCACTGACCCTGTTGTGTGCTTTGACAGGGGTACTTCAAAGTGTTGGGCAAAGGCAAACTCCCCAAGCAGCCCGTCATCGTGAAGGCCAAGTTCTTCAGCCGGAGGGCCGAGGAGAAGATCAAAGGAGTGGGTGGAGCTTGTGTGCTAATGGCGTGATCGCCCGATACAGTTTTTGCAGGAATAAATGTTTAAAATGAATTTGTGTGTTCCCTTTCTCTGTTCACCAGAATGCAGTTCTTAATTTGAGAATAGGTGAAGCCACAGATGAAATTGAGCATGTCTTACAGTACATGAGTACTGTGATAGAACTATGGTATTGAAAACAAATTGAAGAGTACTGAATCATCACAATGGGGAAACATGGCTCATTTTTTTTCTTTTGACAATGAATTGTGTTAAGATCAGATCTGTCCATTCCTTTCCAGCCTTTTTTCCCCCATTCTTGATTACTGATGTGCATTCCTCCTGTCTAGATGGTGCTTGATGATTTTGCTGTAACGACCCTGACTGCATTAAAATTTGTCATTCAGGAAGTTTCTGCCAGTGGGTATCAGGACTGCTGCTGGCATAACCTGAATAAAATGGCTGTGGACGCAGTCTGATGCATCGTGGCATGCAGACCGCTGTGAGGTCACACTAGAAGCATCCCGTTACTCTACTTCACTTATCCCCTTGAGTATGTATGCAAGTTTTTGTTGGGAGTTGCACAAGAATGTTTTAGTAATTTCTTCTGTAGATGTAACCAAGGTAGTAGTTGTATTGAGCGCTCAACTTCAAGGGATCCATTGATTTGGAGCTTCTGGCCAATTTGTGTGGCATCTGAATCCCGATTTCCCCGACCCGACCTAAAGTGTTCATGTGGACCTTCCTGGTGGGGAAACTCGTGTAGACCGTAAATCCGCCACCACTTGAAAGCAGCATTGGGCATGGAGAACAAATGGCTGTGTTTCTTGAAATTGAGTTAAATTGGCACTTTTGGTTTAAATTCGTCCAAAAGTGCAAACCACACAAGTGAAAATGGAGAGCAGGGCATTTTGGCAGCACAGTCATCCTGAAGATCCATGATCAGCATATGATGTCTGGAAGATTATGGGAATAACAAAGGTACCTTTGAATTATTTTTTAGGTCAAGGAATACCCGAGGAACAAAATTCAGTTCAGCTATGAGCGTTTATATTTTGAATAATTTTTTTCAGTGGTGCAACCATGAACAATCACAGCTGTTAAAGAGATGGAAATGTGAATGTTTTCTTTGTACATTTACAAAAATAAGCAGCAAAAAGCATTTCTGATGAAGTACCTCAGTTCATAGGCAAGGCAAGCTAGTTTTAGATATAAAACTGACAATCACGCTAGCATATAAACTACCAGTCGCTACATTCATTCAGTTTTCACCATACCTCCAATAAAATACACAAGTTTTTTGCAGTTAAATCAGTGGGTCCTCAAACCATTTGAATGCACGTTCGGTACCATCCATTAGCAAGTAATCTGCTCTTTCACAATAAACAAGACATTCATAGACACAAGTTATCAGAGGTGTAACAGAAATTGGTAATTTCAGAAGAATCACAGAAAGCTTTCAGTAAAATATGTACAAAATGTGAATCCACTGAAGTTTTAGCTTCCAATTTACAATAAATGTTCTGTAGACGACGTGTGTGGCACATCAGATATTCCAATGTGCACACTTCGGGTTTGTACAAAAATGATTCCGTAACCTGATGTTTCACAGACTGGTGCAACAGGGTGTTTTCTTTAGTTCTTTTTGTGGAGAAACCTCATTTTACTTCCTGGAAAAAAAAGAAAAACACTAGTTGAAAACTACAGTATACATTTGAACACTCACGCACAAAAAATAGTGAATTCCCATTCTAAAACAAAGTATTCATCAAGTACATACTGTATCCTGTATTTGAGTGAAGTACCAAGGACATTGTGACAGTGTGCACTGCATGCTATCAAGTGCATTTGTGCAGAGTAGCCAGTACCACAGAAAGTGTGCATGGGGCTGTGCGTTGGCTGCAGTGATACACGTGTGCCGCGGTTCCCACTCACCAAGGCCTTTGAGGAACTTGTTGACTCCACTCTGCTCTGTGTCCGGTAGCTCCTCCAGGTACTGCTCCACTCTCTGCTCAAACAGACCTGACAGGGACACCACACTGGGTTAGCTACACAGCGTCTGTATATTCAGGTTTTAAATGTATATGCGGAATGCAATTCTAACCCTGGAAACATGTAAAATGTATTTTTATTTCACTTCTTATTCCCAATTATAGTACTTTCTTACAATTTGGAATGCCCAAATCTTAATTGTAGGTCCACCCCTCCACTGCAACCTCCCTCTAATCACTCCACAAGCCACTAGCTGAGCTGTGTGGTCATTGTGCCACAGAACAACCAATGCAGCCGGTGCAGGTAACATAATCCACAAAGATGTTTTAACCCTCTTAAGACCTTCATGAGATTCCCATTACTGCCAGGAGGGGGCGCGCAATACCATCAGTTCACGTGGAGAAACATTCCCCGCTACACTGTTGAAAAGAATTTAAACACAGGTTTTCATGCGCCAGCTCAATATTTTTAGTGGCCGGGTTAATGCTGACTGAACAGGGGAGAGCGCACTGAAGATGACACCGCAAACTCGATAAAACGTTTTTTCGTTCCTTCTTTCCCGAACACCAGATATTAGAGTTATTACTCGGGCTTGATGAGAGCTGAACGAGAACCGGCAGGAAAACGTGTCTCCGCTCCGCACCTTTCGCCCGGCACTTGCGCAGCTCCCGGTCCTGTATGAAGCCGGCGAACATCTGCGACTCCATGAAGACGCCCAGGAAGCGGCGCACGCTTTTGGACGCCACGGACTTGCGGAAGGCCTCGCGCTGGAAGACCCGCTCCCCGCGCTCGTTCTGCGTCATGAAGAGCGAGTAGTGGCCGATGGCTTCCAGGAAGAATCGGATGAAGGCCTCCGACACCAGGTTGCTCAAGGAGTTAGACTCTGCAGAAAGGCATGAAGAGACGCTTCCTGAGATGAACTGCCAAGCACAAGGCAATGTTCCCTTCGAGATGTGTTCAGGCTGATAACATGGCCTGCACAGACAGAGGGACAGATCAGGGCTGCCTGCTGACGTCAGGGGCCGACAACCAGGTACGTTGTCCCGGCTCCCCAGGGGGGGGGTGGTTTGTGAACCACTGTGGTAAATATTATTGTCCCAGCCCTGGGACAGACATCTGGATGCTTTATTGTGGAAGGAGTGAGAAAACTAACAAGTAACAGAAAATCTGACCAGAAAAACAGCCAAAAAACTCCATTGTATTCCACAAATACTAGTGAACAACCCATATTAACACATTACATGAATGAAAAGAAACTTAATTATGCCAATTGCTAAAATATCAAAAGAATCTTCTTCATGTCATTAAAAACAACCCTTATAATATCCAGCATATTCAAACAGCCAGCATTCCCTGGAGCCCACAAAACTCATTTAGTGTTTGGTATTCACAGAGGAACGCTGTTCGCCCCAAAAAAGAGAATTGTTAAAACTCTCTTTTCCCCCAGCGGTTGTTTAATATGTTTTGTAAATGGGTCATGAGATTTCACAAAGTATTTACACCAACATTCATCATCTGAGGTGAGGGAATAAAGCTACATTCTTCTGTGGATAAGAACGGACACAGACAAAATGACCCAGTCCCCCCCGCCAGCTCACAACCATGTGAACACAGCAGAAATATTTACAGTCCAGCTCAAAAACACACTCCAGAAGAGCACTGCCAGGAAACTTTCATTCCTTTATTCAAAGTAAATGATTCTTTTCTGTTCTAAATCAGGGAGCAGTGCTCCTTTCCAAAAAGCACTGCTACAAGATATAAAATGGATGTACTATGGAGAGGTAGTAACAGGTTTTAATCAGTTTCTCTCCTTTGTATGTATGTGTATTGTTCTCATTACAGTTTAGTAGGGGCTGCATATACCTGAAAATCCGGGGGAAAAAACGTATAGATGACTGTGATAAATTTTAAGTTGGAGCTTTCCCAGAGACTCCCAAATTATCACCGCCCACACATATTTCTTTGTTCAGCTGTGTTACAGGGGGGGAAATGAAGACCACATGTCTCTTCCACTTTAATTTGGGTTCATAGCATTGCATTAATATTGTCAAATTATATATCCTGAGGGACTTTTCACTTTAAGTGCAATGAAGAAATACAGTGCTACAAGCTGTGTGACATTTAAAGATAAGAAAAATGCTGGGTCACTCCCATACCTTCATCAGATTCACTGTCTGTATCTGGGTTGATGATGTCATTTCTATGTTCCAGAGCCTGCTCCAGAGCAGCTTGAAGTTTCCTTGGTAACAGTGTGGCTTCATCATCCATCTAAGAATTGTGATGTCATAATTACTAAGAAAGTTCCAACTAACGAGTTACATTTAACTAATCATACACTTCTAATTTGGGACATTTTTAAAGAAACAAAATCCTTCCTTTAGAAACACAAGTGAAATTCAGACAGTGCAAATAGTTGTTAATTAGCTCTCTTCCTGTTCAAACACAGTTATGCGTTGCACTAGTAAGTTCTTTAGCTTGAGCGGGCTCTTGGCATATGTGATCTGAGCAGCTATGGGGGAGGCCCAGGGCTGGCACACAGAAACAGGGCTGGCACACGTTGGACTGCAGGCTTGTGCACTACCCCTTAAAAACAGGAGAGGGCGCAGACATTACAGCACCACTAAGGACAGGGGACGGCTGGAGAACAATAGCCTTGCGGTTTCTATTGCGACTTACAGCCTTTTAATAAAACCCATTGGTCTGTGATGCAAGAGTGAGTCACAGACCGCTGTGAGTGAGCAGAGAGTAGTATTTGGAGTCAGGCCCGTGGGCTGTGATTCCGGTGAAGGTAGACAACACCATAATGATTTCTTAATTTCCTGCACAGTAATTCTTCTAAATACTCGTAAGGCTGTAGTGTGAAGTACACATCTGTTTTATGATTTTAACACTCAGTTCACTTTACCTTAAATACCTTAATAAAAAGTGGTTGAAATACATAATTTATCTGCTGAAATCTTTTGAGAGAACAACTTTTAAGAATGAATTGAGCTTACCTGTCTGATGAAGCGATCTGTTCCCAAGTCCACCATTAAAGCCTGAATTAAAAGACAGAATAGAAGTCACATACTTTGAGACCCTCGATTCACAAACTCAGCTTTTCATTATGAGAAATACCATCTGCAATCCCTATCCCCAGCCACATCAGATAAAGGAAAGGCAAAATAAAGAAAGATATTTTATATTCATTTTAGAATATATAAATATATGTATACAGTATATATATATATATATATAGACAGAGCGAGAAAGAGAGAGAGAGAGAGAGAAAGATTCTGAAGACAACAGATGTCTTCTGATCAATGCATTTAAAGCACTTGTTTCATTGTATGAGGGATATTTTTGAGATGGCAGCCAATCATGCTCATTGTACAGGGTGAGATTCTGATGGAAGTTTACAAGTGCATTAGTGGCTAATATTCTGTGTATTAAAGATGACTGATAGCTTCTCCTCCTCTGTGGTTTGGTGCCAAACCCACAATGAGGGCAAGATCCAACTACTCAGAGTCTCTGGCACCAACCCCAGCGGCAGCTGCAGCTGTAGCCCCGCCCACTCATTCCTGAGGGAGGCAGGAGCAGTGGCTGGGTCCAGTGAGAGCGCACTAAACAGCCTGAAAGCACTGGAGAGAGTGGAGAAAATTCCTATTTTTTCCCTTTATATAATGGTGTTGATCTAACTACCGTTTGAGTGCTGGACCTTTGAACACATTCAGCTGGGAGTATAGACCTTGTGCCTCCCTCCCACTCTCACACTGAAACAACACTTAGCAGGTCAATGACATCCACATTTGGTCAATGGCCGTTCGCAGCAGTGACCGGGTGACAGTAGCGGGGCTTCCTGTTTGACCTCCCTCTCATGACTGCTGGGAGTTTGGAGGTCAGTGCATGCGGAAGCAGACGCTTCGCATCAAGAAAAACGGTGATTAACAACGACTTGTGTGTGTGTGATCTAAATCTAAATGAGTAAATTGCTTCACACTGCCTGCAATAATCCAGGGGTTCTCCTGTGTCTGTCATGGTTAGTTTTAAGAATCGGAAAACTTCTGCTAAAACTCTTGTTAAATAACAATTATGTTACATTAAAGTCTCAAGTCATTCAGGTTCCTTTAATCCAGATGAAGAATAACAAAAACAAAGCAAAAAAGAATAACCAAAACAAAGCAACAGCCTTCAGGATAACTCTGCAAGAATTCCTGATTTTTTAGCAGACAAAAAAAAATCAACCATTTGAAAAACCGGTGGGCACTTGTTTCTGTAGCTAATTTAATTTCCACGAGAACCTTTTGTGGGTGCAGTGAAAGCCTGCCGGGCTTCAGGTTTTTGGATGCTGTACAAGCTGTGAGGCGGACTTCCTCCAGCAGGACTGTGCCTCTTGGGGGTCTCTAATAGCTACTGCATGAGCAATCTTTCCAGTCCCACACCCAGGAGTACCACGAATCACGACCATCTCCAACCAGAATATCAACACCCTGGCCCAGCCCTCCACACCAGATAGCGGACAGGCCCTCCCTGATGCTGTGTAGTAAACAATTCATGAGAACAAGCAGGATAATTGACTGTATAATTCAAACTGTTTCAGCTAATGAGAAACAGAGAAGAGCTCTCCTAGTTTTGTAAAGGAAAGTAAAGGAACCAAGGAGAAATCAAAAATGTCCAGAAACTATAAACAAGAATGATTAAAAAGCTGACTGAAAAACAAATGCTTGTCAAAATCCCTGGGTTCTTGTGGCTACAAGCCAAAATAAACATATTCAAAACCCATGGCGATGTTCACTTTCAAGAAATCTTTTCAATTCTAGATAAAACTGAAATCCTTTAGCAAAATGAACCCTAAACCCTAATGATATCAGCAGTATACAGCTTGGAGAACCTCAAATAAACGTAGAAATAAGAAGGCCCATACAGAAACGAAAAAACCAAAGCATTGGTTTTAGAGAAGTAACCAATAAATTACGGTATTTTACATTAAAACACATATATGCAGGTGATTCATTGTAATTGTGTATTATTTTTGAAAATTTGTAGTTTGAACTGAAAAGGAAAATCCCCAAGTGCAGATCAAAGGAAAAAGACTCAGTAGTGTTACCCATCCAAAGGGAAGTACTGAAAACAGTTATGATAATTCAGACAAATTAGTCTTCGGAGAACAAAAGAAACTTAAAACCTTTTTGCCTGAGGAATTGTGCTAGCATAAAAGAATATAATGTTACATTTTTAGCATACATCTCATTATCTGTATTGTTTGTTCTATAGTTCATTTTCATCAAGGTGAATCACTTTGGAGGGCACTGTACATATTTGTGTGTGTGTGTGTTTGTGTGTGTGTGTGTGTGTGTGTGTGTGTGTGTGTGTGTGTGTTTGTGCGTGCGCATGTGAGAGGCCCACCTCCTCCACAGGGAGCCCCTGGAGTTTGGGCAGGGAGCTGGAGAGCAGGCCCACCAGGAAGGGAGTGGGGCAGCAGACGATGTCCACCATGGAGGCGGGCAGCACGGGGATGAAGGTGTGCTGCCAGGAGAAGGGGTAGAGCAGCGCCACCATGGCATGCACGCAGCTGGACAGGGTACTGCAGAGGGGCACAGCACAGAGAGATGACATCAGCACAGAGAGGTGACATCAGCACAGAGAGGCGACATCAGCACAGAGAGATGGCTGGTCAGTCTAAAGGCATGTCAGGGACAACCCAAGATAAGAGAAATCGATATTCATCTGTACATATACAAAATCATTAAGGCTGTTAGTATAACAGTTTTTTATGTCTTACAGCATTTACCAAAGTACAGACACACACACACACACACAAACCTAAATGCATATACACATTTATATATGCAAGGGCATGAGTATGTATTTACTCACCTGAACATGTTTTTTTTTTTTACACTTTTTTAAACCTCACTCGCTGGGCGATACAATGGCAAAGCTTTGCATTACCCTGCAGGATTCTAGGCCACACTCAGCACTGGAATATGACTGAAGACCACAAGGTGCATCCCTGCACCAATGACAACAGCTTTCACTCAAAGGCCCCAGGATGCCCTGCAATCCAGCCTCCTACCACAGCCCTTTGTGTCATGTCCCTTGCTATAAGATCCTGTTTGTCTGCGAACAATCTCCATTGTCTGGACGCAGTGACGCACCGCCCTCGTGTGAAGATGGTGAACCGTCTTTGGCACGTCCCCTGATTTTCTTAACTGCCGGTTCTTCACGGTTATCGGTTTTAAAGCTCACCTGAAATCCCGGAGCAACAAGGTGTCCTTTGTGTGAAACGGCACCCAGCCAGCCGGCTGCCAGGAAGCGAGCTGCCCGCACAAGACCAGGATGAACGGCGCGCAGCTGGTTTCGTCCTGGGTTTGGCGGTTTGTTTTGGAACAGCCAAGCGCCTAAACCTGCTGTACTTTCCCCTCGTTTCCTCGTGACGGCCTTTACCATAAACTGAAATGGCGCAAATCAAAACCCTGTAAAACGTCTCGTCTTTACAGCCGTGGTGTGAGACCATCCCGGCTTCACGAGGTCTCTCCCTCTCTTTTAAATAAACCCAGCGCAGACAATATTTACTGCTTTTCCAGCTTTACTGAGACCCGAGTTTCTGACATTTTGAATGTGCGCCCACAAAAAACACCATTGGCTGTAAAACTTTAGACGGTTGTGTGTGCCTGCAAGCCGCACAGCATCTTTCTCACGGCTCCGAGCTTGTAGACAGCGTTCTTCACCCTCCTCCTCCTCCTCCTCCTCCTCCGCATGGTATAATTACATAGAGAGAATAAAAATACACCCTAAAGCATTTTGGGAAACATGGCTGGTGTGTTATAGCCCTGTGGATCATGGGGTCATACAGGCCGCCACACGCGAGACGTTATGACGCCACTTGAGGTGGCAGTTCCCTTGGCAACAGCGATGATTTAGCATAGTTGTGTATTCATTAGTGTTTATTAGCATTCCCACAGTATTGCTGTAAGGTTTTGCTTCCATTTTCACTGCGTGGTAGGTCAGGTGAATTGTGCAGATACACAGGCAGAGGTTCAAAGGCAGGCTAAAACACTGGGTATCAGGTCTATGGCTGAGGCCTGTGGAGCGTTAGCCCCTCCGCACCCTGTCACGAACCATTGGCGTGACACAGCACAGAGAGGAAAGCCAAAATCTCTCCCACAAAGCCGAACAAAACCCTAGCTTTTCACAAAGTATGTCTATAAATCTGTAAAACACTGATGGCGAGGGGGGTGGATGAAATGGGACCAATATTACGCTCTGTACAATCATGCTAACTACAGGAGGTTCTACAGAGAGCAGTGCTAAAAACTGTGTGTGTGTGTGTGTGTGCGTGTGTGCGTGCGTGTGTGTTTTAGAGCACGTTTGTGCATTTTTCCATTCATGGGTGTAAGCCACTGCTGGTGTTAGCACGCAGGGTCACAGCGGGGGAGCTGGTGTAGAAGTGTTGTTATGTGACAGCGCTTGTTCTAAGCGTTCAGCCCTTCCTGTATGGTCACTCCTAACACTTGTGTCCCCATGTCCCTCTGTACCCTCTCACACCCCACACACCCAGCCTCATTCCTACACAGCGCTGAACAGCCCATCCCCTTTTAATCAGTACAGTCATACAGAGACCAGAGAATAACCTTCAGTCTCCTCCATATGTGGCTAATTGCATACAAAAATATACAGCGTAGTCTGTAAGTATTGGACAGCGGCACGGTTTCAAAGGGCTGCAATTCCTACATGGTTCACTCCACATGGATGGAAATACCCTAAAATTAAAAACGACAGTCTGCATTTTGACCTGATATACATTGCTTCATTTAAAATCCATTGCGCTGGAGTACAGAGCCAAAATAACAAGAAGTGTGTCACTGTCCAAATACTTACAGACTGCAATGTATGTATTCGATAGACACATTCATACATATATATACATAAGGATTCATACATCCACACCATAATACCTGTAAATGTGTTCAGTCAGCTTGAGACTGGTTATAATCAGTTTTCCGATGTCCAGGCATGGGTCAAAGGTCGCCGGCACATCCACCAGTTCACAGGTGGCTGGGTTCTCACCCGTAAAGAGCTGCAGCAGTGCGGTGAGCCACGCAGCGTCCATATGCGTTTATATCTCAATCAGAAACAGCGTCTGGATCGAATCAAACGAATCCCGGGCGGGCGACGCCGAAGTGTCGGAAAGAGGCAATGAGAAACTCATCTGGTCAACCCCTGGATGCAGAAGCAATTTTCACTCTCCGAGCGACATTTCACATACATTCCCACGCCTCCCTCCACTCCCTCCGAGCACTCGCTGATTCATATGAAATAGACAGTGTCTGAATGAGTCTGCAGGCTGCATGTGCGCTGGGTTATGCGTCTCTGACAGAACGGGGGTGTTTTTAGATGTTTTGCTTCGCATGCCATCGCTCTCAATCCACTGCACCAAATTAGAAACGAGAGATACCGAGAAAAACACCGGCTGCCACAGAAGAAAAACAAACACCTTAATTCCCCGCAGTCATGGGAAAAGCCTGGTTACTCTCTCTGTCTCTCTCTTTCTCTCCCACTCTATCTCTTTCAATTACATTCAAATGAGCTTTACTGGCATGACAATAAAAAAGGATTGTGCTGCCAAAGCATTTTATAACCCAGAGTCACAAAATACATATTTTCTTTCTCTTGCCCTCTCATTCAGTATGTGCTTTCCAAAGAACAATAAAATGAAAGCACCACAGTTACCGAATCTCCATCCAAGCCCCATTGGCCAGAAACCCTTGGTACACAGGGGGTGAGATAATGATCTGCACCCACACATTATTTCTGCAAATGCACTCAGGGCAGCGAAAACCAAAAACAAAATGGGCAAGGCAATGCACAAACAAGTCACTTCCCTTGGTTGGGGCGATCATCAAACCATGGGGCTGCTGAGGTTTATATAAATGTTATTGAAGACTCAGGACTAAGACTCCTTTTTCCCCATCTGGAGTGGTCAGCAGCCTGACTGTGTCTTCCAGTAACTCCTTGCCTTGAGTGTTTGATGATATAAATGGTCACTTCGGCGCAATTTACTGAGGGGAGTTCCTCATCTCGGACTCAATGAGGTATGCTAGCCCGGCTAAATGTGCACAAAAACCCCAGTGCACTGTAGATGGAGAGCCAAGACTCAGCCTCACTCACCACAAAATGACCTACTCGCCCCAAACTACCTCTAAAACAATTGAGAATATGCATGTGGAGGATTGAGTCTGCTGGAAAATCAATGGAAACGCCTTGTTGCCTTTCCTCTCCCTCCGATCTTGGCCAATGGATATAAATGACCAATGTGTGTGAGTCATGTCATGTGGGATGCTCTGTCAGCCTGGTGGCCTGCGATTGCATCCCCCCTACAAAGCAGGTTATGACATTAAAAAGGTTTCAAAAAGTTTCCTGTGTACTGGCTGGGGCTTTTTGAAGAACTGACAGTAAACAGCTTTGGGGCCATTGAAGAAGCTGGCAGGAAGCAGCTCATCTGAATACCCTCGACTGCAACCGCTCTCAGGGTTCGGCTCAAACAGATGCAGTCTGGTTTAATCTGTGTGTGCAGTACGCCTTGTATCCAACAGGCTCACATTCCAGTTCTGAGACTCTGCTTCAGCATCTGACTGCAGCACCTAGCTTTTAAAATGGAGGACCTAAAAAACTATTTTGGGTACAGGCTCAATTTGGATGTGATTATTAATTAATTAATTTATTTATTTATTTTATCCATACACAGGCATGTCAGGGGAGGATGATTAGAGAGAGACAGACACTATGCTAATTTGTGTTTCACTCACAGTCCACACCCCTAAAACATCCAACAGCCCCCCGGGGGTAGATGGGACCCCCTGGCCCTTGTGCCCCTTTTTGTCTCATCCATGCCCTGCCCATCCACTATGCCACCCTGTTGCTGTCCTGGGATGGCGATGACCTACTTCCTAAACCAGATCGAAGTGAAGCCTGGGGAGGGCTTCCATTTTTAATGCCGCAGACAGATCCTGAAGGGTGTGGCTTTAAGACGCTTTCAGTTCAGGGCTGTCATGTAAAATCATTCAGCCCCTGCTGTGTTATCCTCAGGGGAAGCCTAGAATTAGCAAACCGAATGGGGGGCAGCCTGCCATCTCTGGTTATGGAGCATACAGACAAAAAGGCAGGCAGTCCCTGGTACCGCCTCTTTTTTAAAATACCACCACCACTAAATGTTTCAGATATTATTATGGCGCTCTCTGATTTACTGCTAGGGATCAGTCTCTTTCCAGGATAAGGCAGATCTGACCACCGCGTTGCCCTGATTTCATGCTCCCAGCTGCTAGTCTGAGAAGGATTTACCCCAGAGATCTACTGCCATGAGTCCAGACACACATAGTAACTTAGTGGAGCACAGCGTAAATTATGAGCCTCACCATAAAATAGGACGAAAGAACAAAAAAAGACAGACTTTATTTAGAGAACAAAAACACAAGATAACATCCTTTTTCATGGAAGCCAGATGCTATTCACATGTGTTTGAATTTGTCTCCCTGCCAATCAAAGATGAGATTGGGCAGCTATAAGAACGGAAAGTGGATTACTGGTTACTTGCACGGAAGCCAGAGACTCGACATGTCCGCTACACCATGGTGTGAGGCGAAGCTGAAGGTGGCTTCTCTGTACACATTAACAAAGGATGATGTCTTAGGCAGCATGACTAAATTACCCACATGCACAAAACACAGCGTAACAATGAGGGTGACTGCTATGATGACTAGCTATGTTACATCTTCATCTGATTTTGGTCATGTGACGTCCATAGAGACTTTAAGTGACCGCTCTGTAGACACATGCCTGCACTGCTTCTTGCTTGCTCTTGCGTTGGAAGAGGAAAGCAGTATGGTTTTCATGCAGGGAAGCAGCAGCTGATTGCACCGTACAAGGCTTCAGACTGCAGTAAAGTTCCAATTTCACATCCTGCTTGATATTCATACACCCCACAGGATGTGGCTTCGTGCTTAACACATTCCACAACCAAAAGACCAAGCCCACCCCACTGAAAGGAATGAGCCTGATAGCTTTACCATACCTTACATGTTTTACTATGTAGCATATATCCTCGTAAGAGTTGGCAATTAATTTTCGGTCTTTGAGTCTTAATCTCAGGAACCATGCATTCCACTGCGCCAAAAGCAACACGACAATAGACATTCCATTAAAAATATATATATATATATATATATAACAAAAAATATTTTCACCGCAACATGATTCATCATCCAAGATGTTTGCATTATGTCAAATTCTTTTCTTCTGGCCAGTTTCTGGAGGATAAAGTGCTCTCAGTAACTTGTGGACTGAACAGTTCTGAGGTGGAGGTGTTGGATCTTACTAAAGTTTGCACATTCTGAGGTGAAGGTTCGCATTTACGGGAGTTCAATTTCGAAGTGGAACTGCGTTAACGGTCACCAGTTTCGGGTCTCACCTGAGCTTGTCAGCCACAAAGATGACCCTGCGCTCCAGCAGCAGAGAGGCGAAGATCCGCACCACCTGCCGCACGCTCAGGCAGCTGAAGAGGCTCTCCAGGTCCACGTGCTCCAGGCGAGAATCCGAGGGCCGTCGCAACTCCATCACCTAGGAGACAGGAGGCACACATCTCACATCACACATCGCAGCAGTCACGCACCGACATTCATAACTCAGAGGTTGCAGGTTCAAATTCCAGGTGAGGTACTGCCGTTATACCCTCGAGCAAAGTAACTGCTCCAGTAAAACGTCCAGCTGCAGAACTGGATTATATGAAATGGTACGTGGCATGTGAAAAATGTGCGTCGCTTGGCATACAGGTGCTTGAGGAGCTAAGCAAATCAAAATAAAATAGCAGCCATTCCAAATCTCTCATGGATTACTTTTGGGAAATGGGGGAATGTGTTCATTATAATATACTGTACGTACTTGCAGTCCTGGACCCTGGTTCATAGTCATGGGCGTATGAGGGCTCACCTCATTCCCTGCTCCAGGCAGGAATGTTTTGACTCTGATGGTCTTCCCTGGGGCAGGGAAGGGTGACTCCATCAGGCTCCTCATGAAGGGGTACACCAGGGCAGCCGAAATGCCCCTGCGCCTCTCCACCTCATCCAGGATCTGCACCGTGGAGAACAGGAGCCCTCAACATACAGGAGTCACCTCACCTCCCCCAAACAGAGCTCTCGCTTTCTGTCCCCCCAAAACTCATCTCCATCTCACTCCCCCCAAAAACCACCTCCATCTCACCCACCCAAAACCCACCTGCATCTCACCCCCCCCCAAAAAAAAATCCACCTCTCCATCTCACCCCCCTCCCCAAAACCCACCTCCATCTCACTCCCCCCCCAAACCCACCTCCATCTCATTTCCCCCAAAAACCCACCTCCATCTCACCCCACCCCCCCAAAACCCACCTCCATCTCACTCCCCCCCAAACCCACCTCCATCTCACTTCCCCCAAAAACCCACCTCCATCTCACCTCACCCCCCCAAAACCCACCTCCATCTCACTCCCCCCCAAACCCACCTCCATCTCACTTCCCCCAAAACCCACAATTCAATCCCTGACTCCCTCAGGATGAGACTCAAAGGCCCTTATAAAGAGGCTGTGTGGACACAGGCCAGAGCCTGAGTCAGACTATCATATTACATTCTTTTTTAACATCTTAAGCTCCATTTTCTCCCAAATTGGAATTTTCAACTGTATTTATAGGTCAGTCTTATCACTGTAACATTATCTGTCAGCTTGAGGCACGCAGACATGCGCAGACATGCGCAGACATGCGCATGCTGCTTCTCTTCCCTCTGGAAACCATTAGCTGAACTGCGCAGTCATTGTGTCAGAGGAGTGCACATTAAACCTAACAGGTACAAGCAGGCTTTACTGGATCTGCAGGCTCTCAATCAGCAATAACAGACCCAGCTACGCAATGCAGCCGCCCCCCTCGGGGTGCTGCATAATTGGCCATAGCCAAATTTTTTTTTTTTTTGGGGCACTGGGATTCCTGATCGATGTGGTCACTTCTGGCACTACGATCCTTACTTCACTCTAGTGTTTCTTTTGCACCTCCACATCATGAACCTATGCACCTGTTGTACGTCGCTCTGGATAAGAGCGTCTGCTAAATGCCTATAATGTAATGTAATGTCAAATGTAGCCATTTTACTGCATTGCCTGCTGTCTGTCTGTTTTTATGAATTGTGTTGTCTGTCAGTGTAATGGGGCGACATAGCTCAGGAGGTAAGACCGATTGTCTGGCAGTTGGAGGGTTGCCGGTTTAAACCCCGCCCTGGGCATGTCGAAGTGTCCTTGAGCAAGACACCTAACCCCTAACTGCTCTGGCGAATGAGAGGCATCAATTGTAAAGCGCTTTGGATAAAAGCACTATATAAATGCAGTCCATTTACCATTAATGAAATATGCTCTGCATGTAATGAGCTGCCCTCTGCATGTTTAATGCTTACGGTTCAATTTTTGATGCAGATACCAAAGTTCCTTTGTGAAAAAAGAAAAATAAAGCTATTCTATTCTATTCTATTCTATTCTATTCTATTCTATTCTATTCTATGAGGACAATCCAGCTGACTGCAGCCCTCCCTCCATGCCAAGCCATGACCAATTAAGCACCAGCCAGTGGGGCTGCTGTGCCCACCGCACAAATGAAGTCAATAGTGGACCAGTGACCAGGGCGTGTCCACACACTCAAACCCAGTGTCTTAGAGGTTAACACATTATGATGTTGGAAATGACTAATGCAAATGACAGTTCCCTGCCCGTTACCATGGTAAAATTCCGAATCCCATCTCTGCACTGATTATAAACAGCCAGATTTCACTCGAGGACATTTATAATCACAGTCCAGCGCGACCTCAGCAGGAATGTGCTTTGGAGTGTGGCCCTCTGCTCGATCTCAAGAGCAATTTTACTGGCTTTTGATGTAATTTGCTCTTTAAGGCAGAGCAGCAAAGATTCAAAGCTGGGAGATCATTAAAAGCTCACTCTTTCATCTCAGCTAGGTGGGTGGAAAACAAAAGAAATAAACCCCAAAGAAAACATAAATGGGTTTATGTCGAAAGAGGCGGCTTTGATTTTCGATTCCGAGAGCAAAGCCGACAGAATCCTCCTCTGGGACCCAGAGGTCTGGCCTCTGGGGAAACATACTTCTCCTCATCCCTGTGTTTTTTTTCTCCCCCAGAGATCAGGTTTCTGCGCCTGTTTTCCGAAGGAATGAAACCGTGAGCTCACCTTGGAGAACAAGTCGAAACAGCCGAGGCGGCTGATGATGCAGTAGACCTCGGGTAAGCGGGGAACTTTCCCGCATGGCTGGAGGGCAGTTGGGAGAGAGGCACAAAGTGAAAAATCAACATCGGTGTCTCGACAAAGCTCCTCGTGAACAGGTTTGGCTGACTGGGCACGGAGCGTGTACAGACAGATGAAAGCATTCCCTTGGCAGGTCACGCTACGGCACAGGAGACAGTGCCTGACTGCAGTGCACACGACACCATGGTTTCACAAGTGGGTGATCGTGGCTTTCACACACAAGCCAACCTGAAGGGTTCATATGTTACAATGGAATACTGGCATAGAGCTGTATTTGAAAAAAAAACACACCAAATTATTATAATGAGGTTACAGTGGAATGAGGTTAATTGAAGAGAGAGAGAGCACCATTTGTATTATAGCGTGATTGAAAAATGCAGATGACACAGTGTATTGAAGCTGATCTCTGTCCCCACAGGAGCACTGATTCAGAGGCTATGGTGACTGGGTGCAGGAGAGTCTTCCTGGTGAACTGATAGCCTGACAGACACAGTCTGGGCTACAAACATGCAGAGGAAGAAGCTTTCAATGGGGAGAGTCTTGCCATCGTAAACACAACCCAGGCGCCCTCATCTCAGAGCTCATGTTTCAGCCATACCCTCTTGAATACACTACCACAGACCAGCATGGATATCTCCCACATACACACAACCAAACAGACAGGCATATGTATTAACACACACACACACACACACAAACACACACACACACGCATGTACACGCATGCATGCACACACATGTACACATATGTACAGGCACACACATATACAAGCAGACACACACGCACACACAGGCACATATATATATACATACAGGCAACCACACATGCACACACACATGCTGTATAGACACAAGATCAGACAGAGAATTCCCAGTCCTCATGTCCATATTAGGTATGAAAACTTCTCCTTTTTTGAGCAAGTGCATTGGGTGATTAAATCAAGCATGTGGAGCATGGTTAGAATCACAAAGCTGAATCCTGAGGAATGCGACCCCCTCGCCAGCCCCTGGACATCCACCAGGCAGCAAGCACAATTAACAATGCAGATAGCGAAAAGGTACAGGGGCAATGCAGACAGCCAACAGTTACAGGGGCAATGCAGACAGCCAGCAGTTACAGGGGCAATGCAGACAGCCAACAGTTACAGGGGCAATGCAGTGACCAGTAACAGGGACAATGCAGATAGCCAACAGTTACCAGGGCAATGCAGAAAGTCCAACAGTTACAGGGGAAATGCAGACAGCCAACAGTTACAGGGACAATGCAGACAGCCAACAGTTACAGGGACAATGCAGAAAGTCCAACAGTTACAGGGGCAATGCAGTGAGCAGTAACAGGGGCAATGCAGAAAGTCCAACAGTTACAGGGGCAGTTACAGGGACAATCACTACAATGACCAGAGTTACAGGGACAATGCAGGCAGTAAGCAGAATTACAGGGACAACGCAGTAAATGAGAACAACTACCGTTGCCCAAATCATTCATAGTCTCTCTCAATCTCTCTCCCTCTCTGACTCTCTCTCCCACACATGCGCACACGCAGACATACACACACCCCAAGCCACATCATGTTTCTACATTGAACTTCAGATGATGAAACACAGAGCTCTAAAATCCCACGTTGACACTTTACAGTCACAAACATATACTTCTTATCACTTCTCCTTTCATCCTCTCCTGAGAAAATCTAGACTTTATAAGCATTTATAAGCAAACAGGCCACAATAACAAACCTATGTAAGTAGTAGCCGGCCAATTGTCATTTGTTCACCCTCTGTAATTACAGTCGCTATAACTGTGTTGACACTATAATACTATCTCAGTCTAAATGCTGCATATGGACAGGGAAAATAAAAGAAGGCACAAATTGGTGGAGAAGGTTCAATTGAGTGCAGTGATTGGTGGAGAAGGTGCAGCTGAGGGCCTTACCAGCAGCCTCCTGCAATATCCAAATCGTCGGCTGCCATCCTCCCCAGTCAACATGAAGGAGAAGGTCTCACTGTGTTCAAACATAGGCAGTTCTGTATCACTGTCACAGCCTCATTTACAGTGCCAGAAATCACACTCACAAGCACTGAAGCACAGCAGGGATGTTATGGTGATCCGACACCTCTGCAGCTCCGAAAGAACATTCCGGCATATTAGCCGGAGAATTAACTCCTGAACACCGAGCAACAGGGGAAGGTAAAGGGAAGGGTGAGTTCAGGTAACCCGACGTTATGTACTAGAACACACTCAATGACACACAGGCAGTGTGTTTTCTGGGGTTCTTATCTGCGGTACCTGGACATACTGACAGTGGTACATAGAGGAGTGATGGCATTTTTGGGGGTAAACGCTTAGGCGTGATGCTTTTGTTTACCTGTTGTACTCGGACACGGGGCTCCAGTCCTTGGCGTCCGGAAAGCAGAACTGAGGGATGGCCTTGAGCCGCTGCTCAGCTTCTCTGACCTGCTTAGTGGGCCTCTCCAGCTGTGAGGAAGAGGAAGATAAGCAGAAAGAGGAAGAAGAGGAAGAAGTAAGGAATCCAAAGAGGGAAAGGGACATGGTATTGAAGAGGAGGAGGAAGAGGAGAGGAAGAAGTGAATGAACAGGACAATGAAAAGGAGAATGAAGGAGATGAAGAAAAAGACCGGATGGGGGTCGTAAGAGGAAGTCGTTCGTAAAAGGAGGAGATAGAAAGAAGCAGAAAAAAAGAGCGCGATGGAAGTTAACAACATGAAGTAAAGGGAGAGAAAAGCCCTCTGGACTGAACACACAGAACCCCCCCCCCCCCACTCCCCACAGTCTTTTGGCCTGCTCTGTTGCAGGCTAACAACCCCCATTGTGTGCCCTTCCTTGGGCAGAGAGCCGGCATAGCTCATCTCTCCAGGGGACCCTATCGTAGCTCCACAAAATATGAGGGATACATTTTCTTTTGCGCAACTAAACAATTAACTGCCATGGCAACGGTTTCCTGGCTGTACTACTTACTGTTGATAAAGATCCCGGGACCTCCCTCCCTATGGCCTAAATGCGAAAGCATGCGTCCACCTCGGCTATCTCCTCATCTAGGCCCTCAGCAGAGGCAGAAATAATGGACACTAACAGCCAGTGAGTAAGAACAACACATGTAATCTCACAGAGTCCGGGAATAAACGTTAACATTGTGTAAATGTAAGTCATTTTTGTCACTTTTCTCAGCCTCTAAAGAGGATTATTGGCTCACCTCTGCACTTAAATTTAAAACAATGACCTACACTGTAAGCGTGATTACATTAAACAAGCTACAAGCAAATGATCCACAGATGGTTTACAGCTGGCTGTCTTCGAGAAAAAAGATAATTGATTTCCCATAAGCAGGACAGCTATTATAAAGTTACAGCAATGGCACAGCAGCGAGTGACAGAGGGGTCACTGTTTTCTGAATCCCTGGATCTGTGTAACAATACCCCTTTTTGCAAAGACAGCTGTTAATTAATGGAGTAGCCAAGACTCACAGTGGAAGAAGAGGCCTATTCTTGACACACTGGTAAACAGCTCTGGACCTTGAGAGCCACAGGGTCTGCTGGTATTTGCGTTCGCCAAAATGCGTAACTAGTTTAGACCCAGGAACCAGGTGAGGTGACTTTGCCCTGTCATAAACTAATTTAATTGGTAAAGTGAGTGCTAATAGGACCAGGGCACAGGAAACTTGCTGTAGACTATAAAATGATGACCTCCATTATGCACTGAATGGACTGTTCATATCATGAAATATGAAATGGCTAAAGTACAAATGTGAGAAGGTACAAAACATGGTGGCTTAGCAGCAGTAAGCAAGAAAGCAGTAAGCAGTAGTAAGTTCCCCCCAAGGTCCATGTCATCATTACCTTGGGGAACTGGTAGGACACTTCTGGGGTGTAGGAGTTCTTGGTGGGCTTCTTCTTCAGGGAAACCACCACGAAATACTCGAAGAGCTCCCGCTCCTGCCACTCGATGAGCTGCAGCTCCAGCGTGCGGTAGCTGGGGGCGCGACGCAGCAGGGACTGCAGCTTCAGGAGGCGCTGTGTGTGAGCTGGGGGATAGGAACACACAGCCAGCACGTGAGACATGAAAAACAACATGCGCTAATACTACTAATGCATTTAAGGCACATCCTGTACTCTTTTATAAGAACACATAACTACACTGAAAAGCCCTTCACTATAAAGTCATGTGAACATCAGATTTAAATGAAATGAGACAACAGACTTAATAGAATGCTTTTGAGATTAAATCTTTGTGCCAGCATTGTGAAACCCCAGCACAGGGCCATTGTGGTGGACGGTACTGTGCAGAGCGCTGTCCCGGAAAAAAGACAGTAGGCTGCTGGTGTTTGCCTCTGGGGCGACCCCTCACCTTTGAACCTGTCATCTGAGTCACTCTCACTCTCGCTGTTGTCTTCTGCAAACAGACACAAGAGAGATACATGTCTGATTACAAATCAGAAGGGCAAAGCTCTGAAAACATGGATTACTGGGAACTCTGTGTGGTGGGCGTAACACATAGATTCAGATATATTCAGCTTATTAAGGTACCCTACCCCTCAGAGAGGATGGCTCTATGTTGGAGAAGGAGAGCTTCTTCAGTCTCTTCTTCCCTCTCTTAGAACAGTAGATGGAGTTTATTCTCTGCACCAACTGAAAGCAGAGAAATTCCACAGCTCACAGTCTGCCAGGACAAAGGGAATATCGCTGCAAAGTAATACAATAATGAGCTGTTCTGGGAGCTTGTCCTGCCAATAAAACCCGAGCCTGTGTTCCCAAATATCGGGAGTGAGCGGTTATAAATCATTTTAAATGTACTGAATGCTTTGTTCAACAACTGGGACCTGCAGCGGGGTGCGGGGCTCAGAGGCGCAGTAAAAATTAAGATCTGCCGTCACAGCTCAGACCTTCAGGACAGGAACCGTGAGAGCAGAAAAGCTTCCGAACGGAAACATGCACCGGGGGCCCTGCGACTCCTGTGAACGTTTATGAGAATCATACGGCCAGACGGTCTGCTGGAAGACATGGACTGCGTGGAGGTGCGTGGGACCGAACGACAGGAGGAGGAGGGGCGGGAAAGCCATCAGGTCATCAAGGGCCGGCGGCCACTGTCCTTTTAGGCACGGTTGTGCCACGCGAGGGGGGCATTCCGGTGTTTTAGGCCACACCGCGGCATACAGTACTAGCGGGAGAACTGGCATTCAGCGAGCACGCAGCCCGAGTGTGTGACAGGATCCAGAGTCAGTCTGGCCGCTCTGCAGCGTGATTGTGTTTGGAAATCTGCGCAGTGTCCAACTCAAGAGTTAGATGAAGTGACAGCAGCCAGAAAAACAAACTTTGTGTTCTTTCCCAAGCCTTTGAGGCGCTTGACATTTTAAATGAAAGTAAATTGGTTTTGGTCAGGCTAGAGCTTTCTCAGATGTAGGGATTCAGCTCTACAGGAAGAGCTTTTATTTGCTACATGAACCATGCAGCCAGAGGGCTGTTGGGTGGCGCACCCACGTTGAGCATTAACCCTCAGTGCAGTAATGGGCCCCAGTGCTGGAATACAATCATGACTGCTGGAAACGTCTCCGCCAGGCAGCCCAGCAAGACGGCCTGTAACTGGGCCTGGCTGTAGCACTTCCCACATGGAGGTGGGGAGTGATCAGGCTGTTCTGCAGCTCATTGGCCAAGAGTTGATCCAGCAGGTGCTTGCGGTCTGCCCCCTTCTGTAAGTGGAGCTGTCCTCCAGCGGAATGGCTGTGCAGTTATGCTGGTGGACTGCAGAGTGAAAGAGAACTGCAGCCTGCGGTGCATGCCACTTTGTGGCTGAGGATGCCACAACTATCGGACGATTTTGAAAATACGATTGGGCATTCCAAATTGGGAGAGAAGAAGAAAATGGGATTCTTTCATCAAAAGATGTTTGAAATGCAAAGATAGAAGAGTGTAGTGAAATACTGATGAATTAAGTGCAGAGAGACTGGGAAGGAAATGTAACCCAAGGTGATAAAGACCCTGGTGTCATGTGACTCCACCGTTGTGTGGAATCTACAGCATTTATACACTCAGCAGAATGGCCTAGTGGGGACAACACAGTCTGGCTCAGGACACAACACTCCTGTATGAGGGAGAAGACTGCTGTGGTGGACTGTGCCATGCCAGGCCGTGCCAGGCCGTGCCAGGCCGTGCCAGGCCGTACCTTTGGGACCCTGCGGCGGCAGCGGGGCCCCAGGGTGTCGCCGCCCCCGCTCAGCCCGTCGTTCAGCAGGCCGCAGGGGGAGGAGGGGACGCCGAGCGGGGGGAGGAGCAACACGTCATCAGGGCCGTGCCGCTTGCTCAGGCGAGAGGCCCGGTGGCACTTCCTGTCCGAGGGGCCCGGGAGGCGCAGAGATTGGCTGCCGGGTTTGGAGGGCAGCTGGGGGCGGAAAACAGGCACTCAGACATTTCATGAAACACACACAGGGCAACCTCTGATCCACAATCGGACTTAGGGACAGGACATGATTGACACCTGGCACCAGAATAGAAGCTGAGGTGTCAATTTTTTTCAAAAAGGGCTGACCATTTCAAAGGGTAGTATTCTTAGATCATAAAGTTATAAATATTTTATTTAATTCATCCATTCCTTTTAGATACCACATTGAATCTTTTCTTGAGAATAATTTTTCATTGTATTTTTTAATCACATTTTCAGGCACATCAATTCAATCAGCAATAGTCACTTTAGCTAGGATGAATTTTCAGTGGATGCACATCCCCAACAGAAAGCAGTATTTTCCATTTGTTTGAATTAATTCTCACCGCTGGCCCACTTATCAATCTTTCATTAACATGCAAAATATTCTGCATTCACAGAAACATCAGCCAGTGCAAGGTTTAAAAGGCTAAAAGCCTAAATCCCACCCAGCTGCATTAGGCTGGCAGAACACACCGCTTCAGCACATCAGAAGACTTCCGTCACAGCACGGAGGGGAAATGTCACCTGTGAAACAAATCTCCTGGTGCATCCAGAGGACCTCGGCCTCTCACGCTGTCTGGGCCCGCCAAGCTGCAATCCCAGGGCCAAGGGGCTGAGAGGGGTGGCGGATTCATCTTACCCAAGGAAAATACATGGCTGTTCCATTAGCGATGCTGAATTACCTGGGGAGGTGTACTGGACTTCCTGTCCTGGGGGGTCCACATCCTGTTGAGTGAGTTCCGCGAGCTCTCGGATAACAGCCGGGACTTCCTCAGCAGAATACGGCCCTTCAGATCCACGTCCTCATACGGGTTCTCCTTCAGAGCCTCTGCAGAGCAGCACAGGAAGCACAGCGAGGTGCAATCTCAGCTCACACGGTCACAGGTTCAGACAGGTAAACGCCGAGTAAAACAATGAGGAAGAAACGGTACAGTATCCACACACCGCTCTCGCTCCCACATACGATGAGTTTATTGTGCAATCAAAAAGACACATTCACACGAGAAAGAGAGAGACAGAGAGGGAGAGGGAGGGAGAGAGAGGGGGAGGGAAGGATGGAGAAAGAGAGAGACAGAGGGAGGGAGAGAGGGAGGGGTAGGGGCACCCCATTGTGGAAACTCCTCAGTTTACAGAACACATCATGTCAATGATGCAATCATGCATGATGGAGTCTCGTGGTTGCCTTGACCTACACGGGTATACCATTTGTTTCTGAACAGTATTTGTTTATCCTGGGCAACAGTCTGGCAGGATGAACTGCATATCAATGACACAATGAATCATGTAATCACACTGAAAATATTTTTAAATATCTCATAAATTATTCAAATTAGAGCCCACAAATGTATGCTTAAACACCCTCCCCCTCCACTCACCCATGATTGTACATTATCCAAAAATAATACAGTACTCAAAAAATATAAAATGTTGGACACCAATCAGCAGCACGCTACTACCTCACTGTACATGTCGACACTGGCACCACGAGCGTACAGTACATACCATCTGCTGACAGCAAAGGGAAAAGGGATCTCACACATTTCACCAACATGGATTTTTTTGGGGGGAAAATGACCAGAGCGTGTAAAACTTCCAGTAACCACTAACAGATCAAACAATGTCCACTTCAACATGTGCTGCATGAATCACATTTTGGCAGGGTCTGAGGGACTGTCAGAAAATGAGCTAAGCAGCACTAAAAATGAAAATAGAGCAAAAAAAAAATGCAGAGTTAGAACATTCACAATAATGAAAGCCATTTATTATACTGTACTGTAATGATAAGGAAATCAGTGAAAAGGCCTTTTGTACTGTTTGAGCGCAGTACAGTCTGTCTGCACTTCTGCACTAAAGCACATTCTGTTCTGAGTTTCTTTTTGACCATAGCTTCCCTGGAGAAAATACTGGAGATTTGAAGAATCCCATTAAATTGAAGCCCTGAATTCTATTAGATTTTTATCCCCTCACTCAAAATGGCCAATAGTCTTGTTACAAAAGTGCTGTGTTTTTGTCAGCTTGTGTCTCCACAAAGGATCCGTGGAACTAAGAATGTGGAATGCAGTGAAATGTAATTTTCAGTCTTAAACCTTTGAAAGGTTTCTGTTGCTTCTGGGCACGCATATATATATATATATATATATATATATATATATATATATTCTTTCTGAAATCTATCCAAAACACTGCACAATGCACTGCATACTAGGCTACAATGCTATCGCCATTTTCACACTGTGCAGACATTCAAACAATCAAGATTTGTTTAACATTTCTCCAAGGTTTTCTTGTCATGTACATACAAAGCAGCCAGCTTTGATGAAAACTCACACTGTAGCATCCTTCTACCTTCCTCAGATTCACGGTAGTGAACTGCATAGTGTTTATACTGAATATCCACTCCATTTAATCTCTGTCTGAGATAATAATAATTTTTTCCACATGATCTTATCCAGAGATACTCCCACAGCTTACATTCTTTACATACAATCCATGTATACAGCTGGATAATCGCTCAAGGGTACAATAGCAGTACCCCACTTACAGTAAGAATCAAACTTACTACTTTGGAGCCAGAAGCCCAGTTTCCTAATCATTCTGCTACACTGGCACCCATAATAACTTCATGGTGCCAGCACTCAGGCACTCGATGAGAAAATAACAAGCTTCCTTTATCCCACTCTGCCTATAGGACCCATACTGCAGGGCTACAGCCAAAAAGGGGTCCTAGTTTCCAACCATATATCATTACCATTGTATGACAGCTAGGCCCCAATGAACCCATGTCATTCTATGGCAAAGCTGTAATAAAACTGTGTAATGACAATGTGCAGCAGAAATGATATGTTTCGAAAGGCTGCTGGTACGGAGGAGGCTAGTAATCAACGGCTCTGGTTACACAAAAGTAAATAATCACGAGAGTAGGAACACCTCACCGTTGTAAACAGGGAACTTGAGTATGTCACCAGTGTGGCTCAATTATGACATGAGATTGTGACAATAAACAGGGCAGAGACATAGTCAATGCGAAGCCTGTATAAACAACTGCAAGTCCACTGTATAATGCTGATGGAAAATACATGGCATTCCACACTAACACAACTCAAAACGAAATAAATCCATCGCTTATGACGAACAAACCAATCGGACCAAAACCCGATAGGTCGTAATAAATGTTCCACAAACAAAAAATGATTTGTTTACAACAGTTGAGCAGCACATGTGGATAGGCATGGCCTTTAAGTGTCGTGTATCGTAGCAGTTTATTCATGAATCAACAGAATTCACTTCTGACAACATAATAAAAAGTGCAGAACAAACATCGCTGCACCACACACTACACAAATCAGTGTGTTTACAGTGGAGTACTAAGAAAGTACTCTGCGAATAAATCGGCTTGAAAGTCTACAACAACTCTTTCTTTGTTTTGTTTTATTATGTTTAGACACTCAAAGTTAATGGTCACGCATAAGCATTTCGTCAGATATGTGATCCTTGCAAATTAAAATAAGCATTGTTATTCCAGATAAGAGATTATATTGCTGAAAACTGATAATGTTCAATCTAAGACAAGATATCTTACATCACTGTAAGTTCCAAAGAGGCAGTTCGCTCACAATAACTGTTTGTTATAGTGGGGACAACACAGTCTGGCTCAGGACACAACACTCCTGTATGAGGGAGAAGACTGCTGTGGTGGACCGTGCCATGCCAGGCCGTGCCAGGCCGTGCCAGGCCGTACCTTCAGGACCCTACGGCGGCAGCGGGGCCCCAGGGTGTCGCCGCCGCCGCTCAGCCCGTCGTTCAGCAGGCCGCAGGGGGAGGAGGGGACGCCGAGCGGGGGGAGGAGCAACACGTCATCAGGGCCGTGCCGCTTGCTCAGGCGAGACGCCAAAATTTCCAAATTTCCAAAATTTCCAAATTTCAGACCCTGAGAAATCTGTGTTTAAGCTAATTAATTGTGCATATACACAATAACAAAATATGTTAGCTTTGGTTTGGTACATGTGGGGGGTTGCAATCCATAGATAATGGAACCGGCATCTGTGGAATTCATACCCCCCAAAAGAGTGGAACTCTGCCCATTCACCAGAATTCAAACTTCACACGCACCCCAGAACTATGCTCTCACCAGAAAAACATGTTTCAGGACCTAAGTTGTAGCTTTCCCCTGCTGTTTATATGAATTTGTGCTACCTATAAATAGGGTTGCCAGACATCCGGTTTTTGATAGAGCAATTGAAATGGGCAGAGTAATTGATGGAAATATTTTTGCGTTATTTTCTAATGAATTGTCCTGGTCCGACAGAACGGCCTGCCAGGCCGGCGTTGGTTCCGAGGGGGACCACTCCCACCCTCCGCTTTGACAGCTGCTGAAGTTGACCGCGATAACAGCTTCCATTACATTACATTACAGGCATTTGGCAGACACTCTTATCCAGAGCGACGTACAACAAAGTGTATAACCATAAGTGTATAACTTATCCAGAGCGACGTATAACAAAGTGTATAACCAGCTGTACATGTTGTCCGGTTTTGACTAATTCTAAATCTGGCAACCTTACCTGTATAACAGGTGCATATTTTGCCATTTGAGTATTCTGAAAGGCCAGTTGTGTTGCAGTTCTATGCTAACTGGGCTGCAGGAACGTCCATTTCTCTGGTGAGTTCCGACCAGGTCCAAACTCCCCTGTCTACAGGCTGAAATATGAGAACAGTGCTGAAGCACAATGCAGTGCACCTCCCCACACGGTCTCTAACACGAGACCAGCTGATCCGAAAACCACAGAATGGTTTTTCAGGAAATGGACTGCATTTTATCAGAACCAGCCATTTCAATCTGGAACAGGACTACAGGGGGACTGCTCGGGGCAGGCAAGAATGTGAAATATTTCACAGAAATTGATCTGCACTGCCCGCAAAACACTTAAACCCATTCCCCACCACACACTCGTGTACAAAATGGGGGCTTTTTTTGCCTGTAGAGACAGGGGTCACCCACGTCTCCAGAGAGATTAAACAAGCAGAGGCACTCATGGCAATTCCAGGCCTCACGCTGGACTTCTTCTCTGCCAATCCATACACAAGCAGAGAAAAATCTCCCGCATGTGGAACAGACCATTTTCTCATCTCCATAAAACATGCTGGCCCTGGGTAGTGGCATTTCTGTGCCAACCTTACTTCACCGGGGAAATAAACTGCGTAAGTGCAGGACTTAAATTTGGCTTTGAGGGAGAGGCAGGTAAGCATACTGCTGTGGGATTTGATCCATTTTTTTTTTATCTCTAATATTTTCACATTTTTTTACGACCCAATCTGGAACAACCAGTCATATACTTTCACTCCACCAAAGGGCATGCTTCCAGCTGCCACTCCTTTTCATTGCATACTTAATACACCACAGGCTATCACTGCGATGTCCCTCTTGCCAAGGGACAATATTGTAAACTTCCATCAATCACAGCATGTATAAGTCAACCCTTAACACCACTTTATGATCAATACAATAAAGAACAATTCTGATTTCCAGGGTAAGGCATTACAAAATAACCTAGAAGGCATATATGACCACAGATACCTTCCCCTGCAACACAACAAGGTTTTTAAATATAACAAATTATACTATAAATCAAGAGTTCAAATTAATAAAAAATAATGTTCTCTATAAAAAAGATAAATATATGTTGTTTGGCTAATCTGGGCTCCTTGTGTTAGAAAAGAGGATTGCATATACATGTAAACTATGGGTATCACATTCTTCTTGCCAAGGGAATGCCAGGGCTATATTAGCCGAATGCCTGCTGGTGTTCATGTTCACCCTGTGTTGAGATGAATGGGCACCATGTGCAGAACACATTGAGGAAACATTCTGTTTCTCCCCACTTCCAGCCAAAAAAAAAAAGCAGGTCATAAATCCCACTTAGTGAAAGGTGTGTGTGCCCAGACTGGCGACCTGTCCAGGGTGTATTCCTGCATCTCGCCCAATGCATGCTGGGACAGACTCCAGTACGTACCCCCTGTGACCCTGACCAGGAGTCAGTTTGTTAGATAATGGATGGAAGGATGGATAAATCCCGGCTTATCGGACATATCGACTAAATTCCATACATTGGCACAGAGTGCTAATCTATAATGAAAATACCTAGAGACCAGGCAAACTTGGTTTTTTGGCAAATGTGAACATAAGGCTGTGGCCAGCACTTCAGACCTCTGCCTACGCCCACCCAATGAGAAAGTATTTTACTGTTACTTCCTTATCCAAGGTGACAGTTAATCCTGGCACTTTCTCAGGATTTCATATAGGCTTTGGTGTCTTTATCCTCTTTAGAGCAGTAGTTCATAAACTGTGGGCTATGACGGGTTGAGAAAAAAATGTAAATGTAATTCCAATTCAAATTCAAATTCTAGAGGTTCAAATTCCAAATTGATCCCAATCATGCTGTAGAGGGTGCTGAAGAGGGTGTGTCCATCTCCCTTGGCTTTCCTGGGCCTCAGCCCGACATACTTACCTACAATATCCTCATAGGCGTTCTCCTCTAAAGTGCCCTTAGAACTGGGGCGGGTGCGGGTTGCCGTGGAGACCATGCCATTCTCTGTGGGTGAGGAGGGGTGGGAGGAAGGCAGGCTGGTGGCATCCTCTGACTCACATGATTCCCTGTGCCCAGCCCCCAAGAGAGGAGGGAGGGATGGAAGAAGTGGAAGATGCAGACAGGGAAAGAAGGGAAAAAAGAAACGGTGAGAAAGAAAGACGATACCAGGACTTTAATACAGAGATAAACACATCTTGAGGAGGAGGGAGGGACAGAGCCCACTCTCTCTTTCACTCTGACCTGTGGAAGTATCTGCTTAAAACCACCAGTACCCTCTCTTGTACAGGAGAACCCTAAAGGAGCCCCAAACGCCCCTCACTCCTCAACCCTCCGCTAACCGTCTGCAGCTCCAGGAGCCAAGCACAGAGAGCAGAAAAAAGAATGTGTTGTATAAATGAACAGTGATCAGATTACCCAGACTGTGACATCTGCTCCAACTGGAGAGTCATTTCCTGTTTGTTTAGACCGCACGAAGAGGTGCAATTGTTCTCCTCGTGTGCACAGGACAGAGCACGCAAATATGTCTTAGTTCACCCGCCAAGGAGATCCTTCCTAAAATTAGCACAGCGACATTGTCCCTGAGCCCGCTAAAGGCTTTTTGTTGTCATACAACATATTAAGTAGATGCAAAAATAAATGATGGACCAAATTTTAATGCACCCCCCCCCCCTCCCCGAATGCAGGAGTTAAACCGGTGATCCCAAGCTAAAAGGACATTCAAGGATTCCCTCCTCACATTAAGCAAGGCTCCACCTTCAGCAACGGCGCAGAGCACTTACTGCTCTGTGGGAACCTGAAAGGAGGAAGGCACTGGAGCCACAGAGCAATATGGACATACCCCAGAGAGCCATAAAACTGTAATAGCTGAACTGCATGGGAGAAGGAATACATGGAAATCACTGATATATACCTGACTGAGAACTCTCCTTAGCATAGCATACTTCATTCCAAGACCGGCGAATGCATATTTTGTTTCTGTATAACATGTTGTAATAGTTTATGTGCTTTGTTTCCGCAGAAGGGTTACTTGTAGGCTGTTAACTCTAAACCTGGACTGCAAATCGTTTTACAGCATTGTCTTAAGCCTTCCCCTCTGCCTCCATAAAGTGTGCTTCTAGTGAATAAGAACGTTCAATAACACATAAAAGAAGGTTACACTGTCTTAAGGTGAACATAATTAGGAACAAAAATGGAGAAAGTGACAGTACATCACATGGAATAAAATCTAGTTCAGGCATTGCAGTCCTATAAACACATAATGAAATCCCCAAGATGAGTAAAATATCACAACATGGGGATAATTTTCTGGCTTCTACCACAATGTTCACAGGCAATCATATTAGGAAAGACACTTCAGGCACCTCTTTCCACAAGCACCTTATTTATATAAGCTGACAAAAAACAACTGTTATTCTGGAAGGAAACAAAGAGCTAAAACACTGAGATGAACAGCAGACTGAGTGTTGAACAAAACTCAGCCCGGACAGATATGAAGCAAAACCATATTATAATAACACGCAGTCCGCGAAGCCAGAGAGACAGTTCACACATCTTGCGCGTTATGGCAAAACTGGCCAGGAGGAAAAGCCAGTAATTCACATGCTGGAACAACATCAACAGAGTGAATGTTTGACCTGTCACCCCTTGCCCTTTGCCAAACACTCTGAGAGCCCGTTTGATATGCCTCAATGTCCAAGCTAAATAAATCATCTGCCGGCCTCAGGAACTCATAAACTAATCCATAGGCCTCCCTGTTTTCCTTTACCGCTGATAAATGTGTGTTGTTGTGCCCTGGAGCTTTATAAAGCTGCATCCCTCTTTCCCCCCATGTTGTGATTTATCCAGCCTAGCCAATTATGTGGAGCCGGCCCTGGAGACCGGATTCATGGGTTTGGGCTGTTTGAGAGTTAAAGGAGGTGAAAAGCTCCGCGTGGGGCCATAAGGCTCTCTCTCCCAGGGACGCAAGACTGGTGGAATTAGGGACAGCCATGCACCGCTAACAGGCAGCATAACTGAACCCAGCGCCATCTCTTCTTTCCCACCACGGCCAGGCCTAGCTTAAAACTCAAGGCCCCCATGCAGAGTAGGTCACCTTTTTCCGCCATTTTTTATTATTATCGCAAAGCTTGTTAAAATGACCCCCACATTCCACACTTTGCCCGCCTCAGTAAAATTATTAACTACTGACACCATTAACCAACACGCACAATAGGGTGCATTTAACAAACTCGTATCTGCAGCGTGTTAAGCATTATTTTACAAAAGTGAAAAATGTGCAATTTAGTAAACATGGGAACTTAATTCAAACACTCTTGGAGGGGAAACATTTTTTCTGCAGATTCCCAGGGCACCTCTGGATTAGAGGACCGGAAGCTTCTCTTACCTGTGTGCGCTCCCTTCCTTGCCCTGGTTTCGCATGAGGGAGGGAGCTGGGGTGGAGGGCAGAGGGGGAGGCGACTCGAGGGAGCCACTGGGGGAGGCCAGGCCGTTGCTCCTGTTGCACTCGTATTCAAAGGTGCGCTTGGGTTTGGGCAGGGGGTTGACGGGCATAGCCCGTGCCGATTCTGGGGAACTGAGGTCAGGGCTGCCAGGGCCTGCCCTCTGCTCCCGTTTTGGGGTGCTGTCCTGTCCCAGGGCAGCGGAAGCATCCCTCCCAACAGGGAACGAACCGACGCTGGCCCGTTTGCCAGCGTGTGTGCCGCTGGCGCCCCCATGCCCGGAGATGGTGAAGGCCCGCTGTCGCAGCCTGTCCGGCGCATAGCAACTGCTGGGATACAGGGGCGGGGTGTGGGAGGGGCTTTCCTTCAGAGTCTGCTCGATCTTCTGTATCCGGTTTAGGACGGCGGACGGTTCCCTGCGGGAGGAGAAGGAGCGCAGGACCAGGTCCGTTTTGCTGGGCCTCCTGTCCCGGTCCGAGGCCACCCCCTCCCCCTCCTCCTCCGTTTCCGGGTACGAGCACTCGGAGAAGGCGATGCTCGCCCTGCGCGTGGCCTTCAGGTTGAACGCCGTCTCGTTGCAGGTCGGGGACAGGGGCCCCTGGCCCTCCAGGCCGCCCAGGGACCCCCGCTTGTCCAAACACAGGCTCATCCTAGGCGGGGCCCCCCGCCGGCACTCCCATTCGGAGATGCGCTTGCGGATGGCCACGGCCTGGGAGCCGGAGACGGGGCGGGTGAGGGAGAGGCTGCGCTGGTGGAGGGCGTGGTTGGGGGCGAGGCCTGGGCAGGTCCAGCCCTGCTGACCGCCGCCTCCGCTCAGTCCATCCCCGACGGGACTGCCCTCCAGCTGGTTCTCTTTTTGCCCCGGGTCCTTTGCCTGGTCCTGCCCCTGCCCTTGCTCCGCCCCCTGCCCGTCCCCGTCCTCGTCCCCGTCCCGGGCCGGCTTGTAGACGGAGAGCCGGTTGTCCAGGCAGCTGATGCTCCGGGCCTTCAGCAGGCGGCTCTGGGAGAAGTAGTCGCTGCACAGGGTGGCGCTCTTTCCGCTCGGGTTCCTCAGGCTCCGCAGCCGGGCCTCGCTCACCCTGACGTACCCGTACCCGCCGCCGCCCCCGCCGCGCTGGCAGCACTCCTCACTGTCGCTCAGAGGGTGGGGCCGAGGGAGAGCCTTCCCCGCGGAGAGAACGGGGGGCGGAGACGCCGACTGACACCTAGAGGAAGACCAATCAGAGAGGGAGAGCCATCAGAACCTGGAGAATGGTAAATGCTAGGAGGGCTAGGAGTAAGTGCCAGGAGTGCACGAGTTCAAAAGACTCTGTTCAAAGACAGTCCAGTTTGGTTCACCGTTTTGGTGTCACAATTAATTTTTGGTAAAACAGAGAAAAAGTACCATTGCCAATGGCAACCAAGTTTTCATTTATTTCATAAAAACATTACTAAAAATTATTATCAAAACATGATAAAATCATTATCAGAAGCTTATCATTATCCAAGAACAAACAAGTTTTCACGGGCTTTCTTTCAAAAGGAAAAGCGTGCCATATTTTCAAATAATACTCAGATTATAGCCTAAGGCCATCAACATGAAATGTTTTGCCCTGTCAGAATCTGTATAGAAATGGTGTTTAAATGCTGCAGAGAGGTGGAGCCGTTCTTTCCCTAACTCTCTCCTTGTGATTATAATGGACACACAAGGGGGATGACAATGTAAATGGGCAATCATTTTCGACATGTTTCCATTACATTCAGCACACTTTATAAAGCAATGTTGGAACGCAAATGCTGGTTTTTATTGTGTGTGGTTTGTTTTTGAATTGAATTAAGGAGTGTTGAATTACATCAAATAGAAATGACCAATATAACCTGTACATGACAAATAAAGAAATGGACTGCATTTATCCATTCACATACACACTAATGGTGAAAGGCTGCCATGCAAAGTACCAATCAACTCGTTGGGAGCAATTAGGGGTTAAGGACACTTCGACGCACCCAGAGCGGGGGATCGAACCGGCAACCCTCCGACTGCCAGACAACCGCTCTTACCTCCTGAGCTATGTCGCCCCGAAACTCTACAAAGAGAATCTTTGTAGTAAGCAAACCAAATAACTGTGAACCAAAACAGTGCGTGCCGAACCGATCCGTTTAGTACTCCTACTACATACCTGTGTTTACTCTTAAGAAAAAAACAGAGCCCATTTAAAAGCCGGAAAGGTAATGGAGTTCTGGGCCTCGCATAGAGAATGCCACTCTACCCTGCAGGTAACTGTGGAGTGCTGGCCTCGCATAGAGAATGCCACTCTACCCCGCAGGTAACTGTGCTCTGACAGCTAACTGATTAATCACTGCTCAAGCTTACAGGCTGTTTACAGAGGAGCATGCTCTTTCAATTAGTGTAGTGGGAAGGCAGACCACAAAAAAAATAGCAGATTTTTTTTTTTAACCGTGCCTTGATTGTAAAACAGCTTCCCCCTGTTATTAAATAAATTAGGCAGCAGCTCGCTGCAGAGTGCTGTGGCTGTGGCAGAGGCAGTTGGTTGGCAGGGTGCTGCTGTGCCATTAAGAACAACTGTTCCAGTCTTATGAATCAGCTATTAGGGAAACGTCTGTGCTGTATCGCTAACTTACTACGCTAACTGCAGGCGTGCTGTAATGAATTTCCCCTGTTGACATCACCAGCTCAAAACTGGCGAGGTTTCAGCTTTCGTAACGATACAGGCTTCGATGTAGCAGAGTTTAAGCCGGATCCCAATCAGACCGACGGTATCTACCTCAAGTCATGATTAGAATTTTGGCTGCAGAACCATTTTTCCAGCTCGCAACAGACAAAGGACCTGCTGACCACTGCCCCCTTTAGTCTTTCTGACTTATCTCCCAGGTCTTTATCGCACTGATAAAAGTCAAACATGCACGGAAAAGGTTGTAATCCCAAAATGGAGTCCACGAACACTTCCGAGGAGGCGGGAGTCACGGCGCGCGCTCACGCTGCTTTGGTGCGTCTCCCTCCACGCAACTACCGTCGTCCATCTTGTGGAAACTCAACGGCACACTTCCATAACGCTCTGTGGCTTCAGCATCAGCCCACTTTCCGACAGGCCGCGGCTCTCCCTCCTGAAATTCAATTAGGCCTAAATGGAAACACCTGCAAAATGGCCTCGCGTGCATTTAATGCAAAGGCGTAGAGATCACTTGAGTGTGGGAGAAACTAGTAACAGGGTGCATGGATGTTAATGAGTTCAGTTCTCCGAGTACCAACCTAATTGCTGTTTTCTGCAGCCAAGTGCTTTCAGATTGACCCAAACTGCTCCTAACCCCTGTGCAACATCACAATTACTCTTAATCACATGCTTTATAATGGTCTGATTCCATTCCGTACCAGTGCTATGGTCATTATTTTTATGTTCTTTGATGCTCTTTGTTTTGTTTTGTCTTTTGAGTCCATGAGACTCACTCACCAAATTGGTTGGGAACTACAAAGTAACCTTTCCATTAGGAGCAAGGCTTTCACAAATGAAGTAACAACATTGTTCATTGATGTTTTTTCAGTTATTGGTGCAGTTTTCTTGTTTTGTTTTTTTGTTAGTTTTTTTCTAAAACCGCAATTTGAGATTGGAATGCCACAAGCCAAATTAAACACAGGCATTACGGTCATTAATTAAGTCCATTAGATTTATGCACCAAAGGAAGCAGAGGGCAAAACCCCTCTCACGCAAGCTCTGAAAATCAGCGCACACCAAGAGCATCTTTTTTTCCATAAAGCGGCAGTCACACTAGACTGAAAAGGCCGTTGTGAGCTCAGTGTTGTGGTCAGACCCTGTGCATGTGGACTGCTCATTAAATGGACTCATTCGTCACTGATGGCCACTGGACTCCGGGTGAGTGCACGTGCAGAGCCAACAAGCATGGTTAAAAATGTTTCCCTCTAAGAAGGGGCCAATCACAACAAGCACACAAGCCGAAGAACAGATTTAATTTTTGAATTTGAACAACTATGTAACTAGTGTCAGGGCACAACATACAAACCCAACCAAAAAAGAAAAGCAAACAACAAAAATATCAAGACGAAACATAAACAATTTAAAAATAAAAATGGTTAACACTATCAGGAGTCACCCAAAGGCATCTGCAAATAATAATCTGAGAAAGAGGAATAATTTCAAGATTCAGAACATAACAGACCTCATCAGGCAGTTCTTTCAGTGTCACCTGAAATGTCTGCTCAGGGTGCATGCAATAAATAAACTAGTGCATAATATGGATGTATTTCAAATTATTACCACAACCCTGCACAACACATCAATCTGGCTCCCTCTCCACACTTAATTTTTATGGTTTAAGCCAAACCTGAATTCAATCTGCTACAGAAATAACAGACAAGAACATGTTTAAAAATACACCCCCCCCCCTCCTCCCTCCTCCCTCCTCCCTCCTCCCTCCTCCCAGGCACGCCTCAACCATGATGACTCCAGCAGCCATGGATCGCGTCTGGCCGACACAGGCTTTCAGCTCCCGCGAGTTCCTCTTTACACCAAAAGAAAACACCGAACCAGGCTGTGTCCGGCTCGCATCGGAGCGCCGCGAGCTGTGGTTCTCCGGGCCGGGCCAGGAAAAACAACACCGGGTCCTGCACCGTGGAATTCCAGATGCGAAGGCCACACACTGACCATGCGGAGATAGCCAATCACAGCGCAGGACTCTTCAAGGGGTTTGTGGGTAATTCAGCCACAGGCTGTTTCCTGCTCAGAGACCACGCCAATTTAGACATAGAGGTGGTGGGGTTCTGGTAACCTGGATCAAAGAGGTAGAAATCCCAATAAGGAGCCCCAATTAACATCCCCTCCAGGGCATTCTAATTCCCCTAACCTGGACCAACACCCTCTACCCATTTCCCTTCTCTTCCTTTAACAGCAATATGTCCTGCTTTACAGACTGTGAAAGGAGCTTTGCTCTTTGAGGAATTTTGCAATGAATTAAATGAGCTGGTTGAAAGGAATCCCTCAACAGGGGATGTGAGTGATTAACCAACAGCTCCTTTTTAATGTGGAAGAGATGTTTGGGGTTTTTTACCATGGAACCACCATCATTTCTTTCATGCAAGGTTTGAAGTCTCCTTTTTTATTTCCCTGACACGACAGGGCCCTGGAACTGGTCAAGTGATTGGGAAAACAGCTTGGATTCAATCAATATTTTCCCTTAAATTTAACTGCAGATCATTTAAAGAATAAACTTCTTATTCCACAAAACAGTTTGTTAATCCTGTTGGTTCATTTGAAATTACAAGGTAAATCCAAATGTTGACTGAATTGAAGCTAATATCTCCTCTGTCGGCACACAGGGAACTCGATGCTGAGGAGAGCAAGAGAAAACTGGTTTACAACTGGAATGGTCAGAAATGTGATAATCATCGGATTTCTGGGAGCCGCCCTGGTCTTCCTGGCCACGCCGCCCATGCTATCTGCACAGATGTAACACTTCCAGTTTCATCACCGCTTAATCTCTTTTCATTTAATTCACTTCCAGGCAGCAACGGCCCCTTTCCTGTTTTTCATGGGGGAAAAAAATCATTTGAAGCCTACAGAGAAGCCAAGGGCAAAACGGTATCTGGCTCATTAAACAACCCACACGTGACTGAGGAGAGCTGCTGATTGCGGAGATGATTAAAAGGGGGATTTTTCTGCACTGTTATCCTCAGGTGCTGGAGCCAGAAAAAGGCTTTTGCCTCCTTTGGTTTTCGCTCCATACTTCAGTTCTTTGCTAGAAAGCCAGAGGGGGAAGGCTAATTTGTTTAGGAATACAAGCTGTGCATATTCCTGAAATGGAAACTGAATTAAGAGTTTCTAAAACCCCAAGCCTTGCATAGTCTTCATCTTGAGTCAGTGTTTCCCTTTCCGTAAGCAGGCAACTACAATCTCTCCATCCGATAAGTAAAACAAGCTCCAGTCCAGGCAAGGACAGGGCTTATGTCTCAATGGGGCCCTTCTCCAGAATAAAACAGCCAATTTATAGAATCCTCCATGTCCTTCCCTCTGCCTGGGAGTGGAAAGTGCCTAAGAAAGCATGTACTGTATTCCACACTAAACTGCTAATGGTGCATGATGGGTATTTGTTAATAGCATACTGCAAGCGTGTGGACAAGAGCTCGCCTAATATGGAGAAACAGATGACAGAGACTGAGGATCGTGTATCACGATTTCTGGTGACGCAATTTCCCAGCTTGGCAGAGGGATCAAAATACAAATCCACCGAAGAGACCACAAAAATCGGGCAACACAATGCCCTGATTCACCCCTGCAGCTTCCAAACATTCCTGTTTGCTTAATGCTTACTTATACAGCTTTGTCAGAGCTGGATAGGATCTTCAAAAGACATTTCACAACTGTAAAAATGACTGCAAAAACAAGCAGCCCACAGCATATCAAGTCACACTATTATGATTATGATTATAAGCCCCAAAATCACTCACCTTTCCGGAATGTCCTGAGGCGTCTTACTCGTTGTGGCTCGGGGGGCAGCCTTGGAGCTCTTGTTGGCTGTCATTCTCCCCTCTACCATCAGTCGTCCAGCACGCCTGATGTAAAAGCAAAAAACAAGCAATGAGACTACGGACTTACTGTTAATAAAGCCATCAGCCATCAGCTAAAATGACCAGGAGTCCAAAGGGATGGGGCACAATTAATATTGTTTTTCCAGGGGTAGAGGGGGCTTAAGTCAGCCAGGGGTGCCTGCATATTGCTGCAGTACTTCTAATGGCATGTCAGTGCTACAAGTACAGTTTTTAAATAGCAGGATAAATTGTACAGTAACTTCCATCCCAGTCTGTAAGCATGTTTGACCTCCAGCATCCCTTTGGGCCCATTAATTAAAGTGTGGCTCCATCTTCAAAAAACATAAAAAGCAGATATCCCACTGCAACACATGCAGGCCAGCTACTGGTACATGTCAGAAGCAAGATGACGAGCATTTTATAGCCAACTTCAGATGGCTCTGGAATCATTTTATAATATTCAAATTACATTTGCATTGTACATTTTGGAAAATCATCAGCAATAAACAGCCCCGCCACATTTTTGTCTTATAAACAAAATGCAGTACATCAAGTACAAACCAAATTAAACCCTTGTGTGTGTCTCTTACACATAGCAGGTCAACATAATGAGAAAAAAAGCAATGGCACAAGAGTTTGTTTTAACATGTTTACATTTTAATGAGAGCTTTGGATTGTTGGAGTAAATAGGTTAAATCTGGTCCGTAAATATTGAGCCAAAACAATGAAAAATATGGACCTTAATCCCAACAATTTGAGTGTCACACAAGTTGTCAGATGCATGGCTTCACGGAATTCTAAACAGCGACCGTGAGCATAAAGGAAAGGCAAAAGACCAGGGAGGGGTTTTTAACACTAACTCCAGGCAGCACTTTCAGCCCTTCTGATTCCAAAGACATTGCCATGAGCGAGTCATATAAAGAGCATGAAATGAACTAAGAGGCCATTCCAGTAATTATAGTTTTAAACCAAAAAAATGAGGGATAATTTTCCAGACAAGGCAGGAGGCAGGAGGGCCCAACCACAAAATCCAAGCCCAAAGTTAAATTAAATGTATTAATTGCAATGTACGGTGGAGTATTTTTCAAAAAAGCTATACTGAATAGCTTTTTCTGGTTAAACTGAGGTCTCAAAGCATCACCTAGCAGACCTATTAGTTGCTGGAGGAATCCCCACAATTTTTGTTTATAAAAGTAGTTATAAGGGCTGAAATTGCAGGGCTGTCATTTTCAGGAGGTAAAACATGAAATTTACCCTTCACAATCACATAAATCATACTACATTTTTACCATTAAGGGGAAACAGAACAGTGGACCCCCTGCTTTATGTGCTAGACTGATGTGAAGCAGTGCTAAATAAATGGCTCCTTAGCCTTGTGTTAACCTTCTGATAAGCAAAGAGAGCATCACTGCTTTGAAGCACTGCAATGCTTCTCTTCATTATTTCATGATATAGGAGTTTTACCAGCTGCATTACAGACTAGAGAATTTTGTGTTCTAGGGGCCCAAGTGAAATCATTTTAGGTTTCACTCCTCCATTGGTCAATGTTTTTAAAAAATGTGTTTAAAAGATGGAAACCATTTGTAACCATTTTTAGACTTCCACTGGTACCCACCACGCAAGAAATCATTGGTTTATGCCAGATGATGATTTATGCTTTGTCTCCAGCCATCCAGTCAGACCATCCACAACACACACAGTCCAGTGTCCTGAATGTATATCATAAGTCCTTACTAAAAACCAGCCAATCAGGATCCACTCCGTAACTTCCTCCCACTTTCCAAGATGTCTTCATAAACAACCCCTTGTCCTCTCAGGTCCATGTGCTTTTCCAATCTGTTTTGTTCTGCCTGTCCAAGCCAAGGAGCGTCTGCTCCCACACAGAAATGTGGGAAATATGAAGCCTCTGAACCAAATGTCTCTCAAACTCCCTCCCCTTCCTTCATTTTTCTTAGACAAAAATAAATGCGTACGTCCGAGAAGCATATTTTGTTTATGAGCAGGTCAGCACAAATCTCTGAGAGATCAGGGAAGCCAGAGGGTGGGTCGGGGGGCATAAACGCTGCCTGTTTACAGGAAGTCGATGCCTGAAGGAACGGGCTAACGACCAGCGAAGCCGCGTGCCATGGAGACAGATGGAGGAGGAGAGGAGATTGCATTCCTCCTGTCAGCCATTTCCTGTTTCTGAGGACCACGACGACATAGATCTTCATTTAAGTCCAATGTCAGGAACGCACTGCTCTGCCAGCCTCTTTCCTTGCCCGTCCTCTACTTTTCTCCAATTCTTTTTTTTTTTTAAAGCAGGGAGGAGAGTCAAATTGTTCACAGCTGGAGATCAAACTCTTTCAAACTTTTCCCAGCATCACTGTCATTTCACATAAAAGAGAAAGGGTCTGGCCTCTGTAATCACGGGAGGAAGTACTTTTCATTCTCACATACCCATCTCTACTGAACTTGAGCGGATGTTCAGGGGAGATGAGTACGTATATGGTTTGCCGCCAGTCAATCAATACTTTGATGAATAGCAAGTACGAAAGAAATAGTAATACTGTATAGCAAAATATATATTTTTTTCTTACATGAACCCATCAACTGTTCTCATGTCCAGAAATCAAATGTAGGTTGAGATGGAAAATGACCACAGATGCTGGTGCTCCGACCAGATGAATTATTCACGGGATCCTGGGTTTTTTCCAGTATGGTGAATATTTTTACCGAGTCGCTGAAAGATTGCACAGCTGCAAAAATACCCAGCTCCTCTCCACGCTTGCAAAAAATTAAAAAAAACTGACAAGAAAATCTAAATCTGTCACAAAACTTGGAAGGCAAAAGTGTGTTTCAAAACAACAACAACAAGCAAAGGACAGATAATCCCAGCATCTGCATTCAGTCCAGATTAGTGTTGTTTATCAGTTCAGAAAATTAGTTTCCTGATGTTATGACACCACAGTCACTGCTGCTTTTTCAACGTTGTCTAATTTAACAGAGAAAAGAGTGTTTGCGTGAGATAGCTTGTCTGTATGTGTGTGTGTGTTTGCGCATTCACTAAAAATTTCCTTTTAATGAAGTGTGAAAGCGATGGTTATGACATCACTGTGGAATACAGAATTATGTTGATTCATCCCAAAAGAAGTCTGTTTTTCATACTGAAGGATTTATCCCATTGGCTTTCCCAAACAGAGTTTAGCCCCCACAATGATTTTAATCTGGCCCAGGGACCCTGACGGTCACAAGCCAAGAATGCCTTAAATCTCAATGGGCTAGAAGTGGCGAGCAGAATCCTGATGCAACATGAGTGTGCACGGAGAGCTTGGCAGGCAGATTGGTGACAGAAGAGATCTGGAAACTGCGTTCTTTTTCTGGCTGTTGCCACACACCAAGTTCAGTCATGCTGATTTTACACCGCAACAGAATCCACCTGGACAGTCGTGCATACCTGTGTGAGTTCAAGTGAAACAACTCTGTGCCCCATCAATAATCACTGCTGTAGGGGAGAAGGAAATGATGCTAATTTATTATTGGTTCCAAATGCTGCTTTTTGCTGACGCTGGCCCTTACCTACTCATGTGAGTTTATGCAGGAGACAGCAAAGAGTGTCCAGAAAAACAACAACTCATTCCCAAATGATTGTTTAAAAGCAGTTTTAATAGTTTATGGAATTTAAACAATTAACTGTAATCACTCAGAAAAGGGAAATAAGGAAAGCAAAACAGATGTTGGGGATATAAACTGCAGTTCCAGAGGGGACGCTGTCAGGACATTATATGGGTTTTGGCAGCATGGTTTACAGACATGCAGGTCTATAAGCACACACACACAAGCACACACGCAGGCACACACACACAGGCACACACGCATGGTTTACAGACATGCAGGTCTATAAGCACACACACACAAGCACACACGCAGGCACACACACGCAGGCACACACACACAGGCACACACACACAAGCACACACGTAGGCACACACACAGGCACACACGCAGGCACACACATAAGCACACACGCAGGCAGACACACACAGGCACACATGCAGGCACACACACACACAGGCACACACGCAGGCATACACGCAGGCACACACGCAGGCACACACACACAGGCACACACATAAGCACACACGCAGGCAGACACACACAGGCACACATGCAGGCATACACGCAGGCACACACGCAGGCACACACACACAGGCACACACATAAGCACACACGCAGGCAGACACACACAGGCACACACAGGCACACACACAGGCACAGGGATACCCAAGCCACAAAAAAATGTGGATGTGCAAACCCAGAAATAGTGCATTCCATAATTTAACAGTCTGGTTAGGGCTGACAAGACTGTGTGGATTTTCACAAATGATCAAACCTTAACAATGTGCTTTCACAGCTCGGTTCAAATTCTTCATTCAGATGTGAATGTGATGTAGACCCCTGGACAAATTTTTAAACAAAAGATCCATCAGGATTTTTTTAAAACAATCGTCATAGAATTATGCATATACTATATAATTGTAACAGAAGAATTAAGAAAAAGAAGAATGAAGAAATAATCAGCAATTCTAAGAAATCTCACATGGCTTCAAACACAAAAAAGAGAAAATATATTTTCTAATGAAACTATATTCGTAAAGGAGATGAGGATCGCATGTTACATGGAAAACCATCTCCTTATGCACAAGAATGCGAGAGATCATTGCGTCATTAATTTCTAGACCTTCATTACACCCCAGCAGGTGAAAACCAGAAGAGCATTTAAACATAATCACTCAGGCTCGTGGAGAACATGCTTTCTGCCTGCACGGCGTAAAAGCCCGTTTGCTGCATTAAGAGTTGCCTCTCTGGAACACGTGCCTCAAACAGAAGCTGTAATAATATGGCTTTTACAGTTAGCAAACTACACTGAGCTTCTCTAAAGAGAATAGTTTTCATACATACGGGACCACAGGGCTGATTTCAGATAGCGAGTGGCATGCTCACCTACCCATTCTCTCTCTCTCTCTCTCTCTCTCTCTCTCTCTCTCACACACACATTCTCGAGGGATTCATATATCTGAGATTCTACTGTAGAAGACACTGTACCATTTACAATTTGACTGCTACCAAAAAATCAGCAGGGATTAGAATCTTCAAAGTCAGCAGTGTTTTGCTAACCACTTTCAGTTATCCGTACTTTGCCTCGAACCATCCACATCCAGCACAAATATAATTTGTGGGAAAGAACATGTGTAAGGGAGCCTAGAAGTAGCATCTAGCTTACTTGCTTGGGTAGCTAGCCAACAGCCCAGTATTGTTTTGTTTTTTTCCAGACTATTAGCAATGAACTCAGAAAGAGTGGAAGTTAGTAAAACGTTGACGGAGCTGCCTGGTCCCACAGCACCTGCAGTGTCTGATTGTGGCCAGAGTTTACATTAGCACTGCTCATACAAACCAATTCTCAAATGCAGTTACACATAATGGATAGTCCTTCAGATCATCTAGACAATTCATTTTGATTATACTTAATGATTAATGACATGTCAGCGTTAGTTCACTGGCATTTTCATTTGTTTATACAGCACCTGTTTTAAGCCACACCCACCCATTTATATCCAAATACAGGTACAGATCATTTTGTTTGGCTGAACAAACACAGATATAAACCGTGCTGTATTTTATACCCATCATGTCCAGCATGAGCTTGAACTAGAGAATTCCCATCTAATGCTTGTAAAGCCAGTCTCCATGTTTTTCACAGCAAGGATTGTTTTCATGTTTTAATGTTAGGAGAAAATCCAAAAGTAACTTCCACAGGAGGATAATACAAAGCTGAATAAGGATATTATGATTTTCTATATAACCTTTATTTATCCAGAGGAGTCCCACTGAAATAAAAACATCTCATTCAAGGGAGTTCTGGCCAAGATCTGAATGGTCTTTCATTACAATGCAGTCCCTAGCTACAGCTTTAACTGTGATTAATGGCATGCATTGAATGAGCCTTATCTGACTTCAGAGCACTTTCCTACTATATTTTACTTCTAAAGATACATAATATAGGATGTAAAGAATTTAGGATAATACATGCTACAGAAGGGATCCAAATCCATTTAAGATGTGACAAGAGCTTGTTATGTAATAGATAATGTCCTAAGCCATGTCCTGTCTAGAATATAAAATACAGAATAGATATTTAACTGTGTTCAATGAAGCTAAGGTTTGAAAGATGAAGAACCTGAGGACAACAGAATTCTATTCTGAAACCCTCTACAATACAGGACAACACTTACAGACCTGTACGCACACAGGGAAATATCTTAAATTTTCAGTAATAACATTTTCAAAAAACATAAGCACTTTGTTTTTTTTTAGATTATAGCGTTCTATGATATGATATATGACTCTTTGAGATTCATATCTTGTGATAAAGGTTGTGTTTTTGCAGTGATACTAACTAGCTACAGAAAACACAATGCTTTAATTCCAGCTTGAGTTCTTTCATCTCTAATCTGATCGAAAGAGAAGTTTGCCAGAGGGAAACTTTTCAAAGTACAGATAGTGGCCTTCAAAGCCCATAGCTAATATTTAAGCTGCAGTACTGCTGTAAATTAAGTATCTATCAGTACACTTAATTGGGATGGAGATAGCTTTGATTAAAAGAATTTTAGAAAGCACAACATATCATGTTTGAAAGACTCATTTATTGATGAACATTATGTGTACAGTATATACCATGTGGCTTTCTTGACACAATCGGCCTTGTCAGACTGAATTAAAGATGAAAATTAATGAAGGAAATACTTAAAAGGTTGCTGAAAGACGTTTTTGTGTTTGGCTCACTCACTTTTCAATTAAACAGGTCTCCACCATGATGTCTATAAGACACTGACATCGTATTGACCAGTAGCTTTATTAGGTACCTCCCATGGACCCTTAAGTAAAAGAACAATAAATGTTTCACAGTCATCTTCTGACAAACACGTCAAACATAGCACTAATGGTAAATGTGTTCATTATTTTTTTTAAACAGTGCAGGTCTCCTCTGAGGAAGGCCTGTGTCACTGTGTTTTATCGCACGCCTGCACTATGCAGTAAGGACCCAGCCAAGTTAGTTTCATTCATTCACACACCCTGGCAGCCTTGAGGGGTTTTAGTAATGGGGCTCAGGTTAAGGCGAGGGCCGCTCTCCCTGAGCCTGACTAATGAGCCATAACCTGAGAGAAAAGCACCACAACAAACAGGCCCTCAGTCCAAGACCAATGGATCCCCAACGTGGAGGAATACTACAGCAGACAAGGAAATCCTTCACATTACAATAATATTAAAACCTTTTATTTATAAAATGCTTTTCCCAAAGTTGAAGTCAACCCACAGGTCTATGCAAAACCATGGGAGTGACAATGACCTCATCTATGATTTCTGCATAGAAAATAATAACAAAATCTAGGTGATCACGCTCACACACCCATATCTACTAAGGAAACCACATGCCTCGGCCTGCCTTGTACAGAAGAGAATAATCACATTGTGGTGAAACCCTTTTGATTTTATTTTTATTTATTTATTTTTTGTGAACTTGTATTTCATACTGTGTTCTATTTTTTTTTTTTTTTTTTTGTATTCTGCTAACTGCATGTTTTAATGAGCCAGGTGTTCTCAGAGCCCTGAATGTGTAGCATACCGTATACCGGAGAGACCAGAAAGTGCTTTGTTCTCAGAGCCCTTGAGAAGGTGGCTGTTACAAAGCTAGTTCTATCACTGGGCAAAAACACGTTATCAGAATGAGCCCATCCCCCCCCCCCCCCACTTCTCCTTCAGTATGTGACATGGAATGGAATGTACACAGTTCAGCCTAATGCTAGGGGTGCCTGGCCTTCACCACCCCTCACAGACAGAGTCCCTGACCAACAAACTACTGTCAGCAATCCACTGTTTGCCCTGTCCGTCACGCTGTGCATTCAACACTCTGGGGAATGTTCGGAGGACCTGCTTAATATGCCAGAGGAGGGTTTGCAGCAGTCAGCAAGCGACAGCAACCAAAAATACCACTGTTAATGAACTGCATTCTCCCGAGGAAGCTTACAAAACAGTTAATTAATTAAGTACATAAATAAACAAACATAATTTCTCAGAGGCTGTGCTCCTAATTTGGCAGCAATGTGACAAGCCAGACGCACTGAGGTCTAGAAACAGACTCCCTGTTGTAATCCTGTCTGCTGCATCAAGGTCGCCAGACTGGAAGATAAATTCTTTACCGTTGAAATTATATGGGAAAAAAAACTCAAGGGGGAAGTTTCAGATGGACAATGTAAGGTAGATGTGGAATTTCAGAAGAAGGCACAAGGGAAAATTGGGAAATATTTTGTATGAGACTCAATTAATGATGGGTGATTTTGTCGTAATGTTTTGGTGTGATAAAAAAAAAAAAACCAAGCATCTGGAAACGATGGCCGCACCTCTCATTTCAAGCAAGACGGCGGGACCTCCTACTTGCCAGGTCATCCCACATTTTCTGCTGATCAGCACCACCGACGGTTTTCTAAAACCACCACGGAACTTGATTATGGCCAAAAGTAGAAGAGAGAATGAAACCTCTGCAAATTCTCAACGCTTTCCAGACTCTGCAAACCATCGGGGAGACAGGACTGAATGGGAGAGTCTATTTATGGGAGATTCCCTGCACGTTTAAAAAACAAAAAAAAAACAAAGAACAAAAAAGTAATTTTCTCCCGTGGCAGTACGGCATGTAGGTTTTGGATTATTGTTCAAAATCAAACATGTCAGACGCAAGCCCGCAAGCGCAGGAGTCGGATTACTGCATAAATACTGCAGGCGTGGGGAATGAGGGCCTTCTCAAGACACACCGCTCCTAACACAACATCATATGGTCTCCATAAAAGGCTTTACAAGGGGACTGTGTGCACAGTTCATATATACAGTATGGCGCATGTATGCACTAAGCGCACTGCCGTTGGGCTACGGAATGTGAAACATGCTTGTTGAAAACAGACATTTACTATGCATATTTTTAAATACTCTTCCTCCTGAGTGAAGCTCCTGTTCCTAATTAGCCTCTCATCCACGGCTTGACGAACAAAATCAAGTCTGCTCTTTGAAGACAATTAAGACAGAGGGCTTGCATTCTCAGACTGACTTGCTTCAAGTGCTGAGAGAACATCACTGTTTTATTATGCAGGAGAAGAAACAAAAAACAATTTATTTGATCTGATAATGAAGTTCATTTTAATGGCAATTTACTCATTCCAGCATAACTGTCCCACTTCCTGTGGAGCTCAGTTCTGGCACTGAAGTCCATCAATCAGGGACAGCGCCTGCTGTCTCATACCCTCCAGTAGGGTGTATGTTGCAAAAGGGCTTTTAACTACGCAAAAGTATAAAACTACAAAAAATCACTCTGAACATTCTGTATTACACTCTTGTTCCCACAGCTGGTTATGTTGTATAAACTTCCCCTATTTTGATAAAAACATTGGACTTGTCTCTTAGTGAATATGGAGATTACTACTCATTGTAACATGTATGGATTTACCAGAAACAGCAGTGCTGGCGAGGCTGTAACTGTGGAGGTGTTAGTCGTCTCTTGGTGTGTAGCTGGGAATTTTTCACTGTGTTCAATAGGGTCCCGTGATAAGTAACTGTTGATGTCCCATTTTGGCCCACTAAAACTGAGAGACACTCTGCCTCACACTGTTCACACCAGCTGCACAATTCCAGCACGCATAACCACAATTCCCCATACTCATGTCATGCTCCAGATGGACTCAATTCCTTCAGCTATTCTCTCTCACTCTCTCTCTCTGTCTCTCCATACCTCTCTCTCATGCAGCCAGCACAAAGTTACTCTGTGACCTGAGGAGACTGCATGTGTCTGTCAAGGCCAGCCCTCCCACCTCCTGCCACCCCCAAAACAAAGTAGGGGGTCAGTAATGTGTGTCACCTTGACAAAGTATCAACACACACTCTTTACTCTCAAGCATATCTGAAATATTGTGTGTATTTGCACCTCCCACAGGCAGCACCTGCACCAGCTGTTCCAGGGATTTCATGTGACTGATGCTACGGTCAGGTTGACCAAGGATCTGTAATTTCACATCACTGTCAAATAAATGTTACTGCAAGGTGCATAACTGTGGTCAAAAGAAACACATACGAGTTAAGAAATGATTATTCTCCTTAATTCTCCAAATTAAGCCTGCTGCCTGTTTCAAGAAATGAAGGTAATTCAGCAAGGTAATGAAATCATGAGCCAGTGAAGGACACACAGAACTCTAGCGCTGCTAGGACTGCAGAGAGAGTGACACGAACACGTTGAGCGTAAGGCATCTGGAATGTAAGCCTGGGCAGCCCCCCAACAGGACGCCTAACACAGCCCCTGGCCAACCGCATGCTAGCGCTAACAGCAAGGCACCTGCAGGTTACACCGCGCAACGCTTTCTCAGAAGGACCGGTGCTTCAGAAAAGAGTGGCACACTCCTGCTGGCCTGATATTTCATATTCAGGCTTTTCGCACTTACGCTGTGAGGAGGCTACGGTGCAGGCTGGCAGGCTTCGCAGTCAGAGCTTAATATGGACATGGGAGCGCCGTCCTCCCATCAGCACATCAAACACCCATCTGGCCCCTTGCAGATAAGGGCGGGGCAGGAAATGTTTGAGTGACCTCGGTCCCGCTGCGCTCAGGGGGTGGGACCGGGATGGGGGGGTTGGGGCTTGTGCGGGTGGTGGAGGACTGAACCTGGGGTGATTCACCTCCCAGGGGAACAGGAGAGTCCCTGTGATTCACTAATTGGCAGAAAGTCTGGGGAAAGGGGGGTGATGAGAGGAGATAAGATAGGAGGTTGAGAAATGGAAACGCTTCCAGAGCATTCTTTTTTTTGAAGAATTATCCCGCTTTTTTGCCCAAATCTGTGAAAACTTTGTGGAAAAAAACTGTATGAAATCAACTGCCATCTGCACTCATCCTATACACTTTTTGGCAAACCTGAGACAACTTTATTGCTTAAAACCCACGCAATACTACAAGAGAGATTTTTGGCAGGGACATACTATATCTCTCACTGGCCACAACTGATATCCTGTGGGCACTTGATGCATCTGTAGGAGGATCTAATGCAGTTGTAATCAAGGAGCCCTGGCATTACTAAAACCAACCCACCCCCTGGTGAGACAGGTCCAGTAAATATAAACAGCCGATTCACTCTCACTGAATGGGTGAAATTTCCCATTCAAGCCCGAAATATTCCAGACACTTCTGAGCCCACTATGGGAGAGTGGGGGACGGGGGTGACGGGGGGACGGGGGCAGGGGGGGACGGGGGTATAGTCAGGCTACTCATGGGCCACACCAACGGGGAACTGGCACACACACCCATGTCAAATGATAGATGTACTAACTTTCAGGGGAGCTGCTGGGAACCCAGGGAAAAGACGACTGAGTGAGCTTTGGCTGGAGAAATCCGGGCAAGAAATACCAATTTTCCAAGTGTACCAAAATGATGCATTTCAGTTTCATAGCAACTGAAGGTTCCGAATAAAAAAAAGGGTGAACGGTAACGAATTGAGGTGGTGTTCATTTCCACAAATAATATTTCCCTTTCAAGCTCTCTGTTCGGCTTCTCATCCCTCAATAAATTTCAGTCCACAGACAGCATGTGGCTAATCCTTTGCTTTCTACTGGTCTGTTCTCAGTGGGGGGTGTGGCATGTACAGAAATCGTTCCCATCTCCAGTCAACAATATATTCTCAGATTTTGAGGCTAATAATAACACATAAATAACTTTTAGTACACTTGTGAATCTTTCTGTGAAGCATAACCCACACACCTTTTGCAGCTCATCCTGCTGAATTAACATCTCACCTTGAAACAGCAACCTAAACCTGCACTTACACCATTTACACTCGCCCAACTCATCAAACTTTCAGCTATATCAGCAAAAAAGATCTGATGAGTAGCCAATATTATGCAGCAACATGAACTGAGATCAAGCAATGACTTGCGTTTGAAACAGGGCACAGACTGCAGGGAATGATGAAATTCCCAGAATTCACACTGCAATACAAAAAAGTAAGCACCCACAACACTTCTGAAAGGTGAATAAAAGCACATCAAAATCTTTCGTTGAAGGTTGGATAATACACGTACCGTGATGAGTCTGGAGTAGTGATGGGAGACCCCATAAACAGATAGAGACAATAAAACCACCCTACTCCTATTATTCAAATTTGGACTTAGAAACTGGGGGATGACCTGGGTTTTGGGCCCATGATCCAATGTAACTTGAAGGAGAGGACAAAGGACACAGAAAGACTATTGTCAAGTATTAGAGCGCACCAACATCACTGATTAAAGTGAATGTAATTGTTTTAAAAATTTAAAGGAAAAATGATTGTCGAAATTATAGTACACGGCAGTGAACGCGACGGGGTGGGGTGGGTTAAGACCACAATGGGGAATGGTACAAACACCCATAGCACATATTCTTAATATCAGACAAACACCAAGGGACATTTTGTTCGGCAACAGTAGGCTACACGCTTAATGTAGGGGTATTTACATTAGTCAGAGCTGAGTCCAAAATACAACTGTGACAAAAAAAAAAGAAACCACCGGTTTCAATCAGCGTCAATATCCCTCGCACACGCGGATTTATTCGTGTCCACATTAATCTCTGCATCCGTCTACACAGGATTCCCTTCGAAAATTTTGATTGCAAAGCGCCGAAGGATTGCCCTTGAGCGTCACAGAGCAGAAAACAAAGCAAATTATGTGAAAGAATTATTTTTTTGTAAATCTCAAGGCACTTATAAACACAAAAGAACGGTACGGTGGAGAAGATTGAGAACATGAGAAATGGGTGAAAATGCAAGACAACGTTTACAGTAAATGACCAAATATGGTCACAATTCTCTGTAAATGTTTAAGTTTTCTGATCTGCCAACAGAACACATTTGTTTCTGTATGACATCATCCCGTAGAAATGTTCCACATTTGTTTGGGGAAATGGATTTAAGCAATTCCGAAAGACAAAGTTGTAACTTTCCCTTCCCTGTCTGCAACAAACAGGGATGCAGTGACATGCTAACATAACAGAATTACCTTAAAGCAGCACGGCTTCTCTCTCCACGCCATTCTCATTTTTGTATTTCCCAGATAAACATCAATTCTATGAGCCGCAGTGTAGAAAACCCCCGCGTTTGCCCGTGATACCTGCTGCTCTTCCCTCAACTCCCAGACGTGACCTTCCCAGCAAACTTTAATCCCTCCCTCACAAGAGAATGCAGTTACATACTGGTCTGGTTTCTATAGGGATTTTGTACTTTGCCCCCACTCGTCTTTTTGCACCCTCTCACTCACGGATCCAGCCACCGGGAACCACCACCAAAGCACGCCATTATTCGTAGATTTTACATATGCTGTTTAAAATCAGTCTTCCAAAATAAATGAATTGCACTGTGCAAAACGACAACAATTAACACTTGCGCAATGCGCATTCTGGTCAGTTTTTTTCTTTGTCGATTTCTCCATCCTGCACATATCTGAACATAGAGTTCAGCTTCATATTCATTGGAATCTAATTCCGCCTCTCGGACATACTACTGCGAGTGTCTTGATTTGTCCGAGTGTTCATGCAAATGTTCTCATTATAAATGCATTCGACCGCCTAGTCACCAATTTCAGTAAATAGCTCTTCTTGTCAGAAAAAATACACTGCCAACAACAAGCCCGCAACAAGTGTAAAATCCGTTATGGAATAGATGCAATGCAAAGACCCGGTTGCACATTCTAGTCCAGTCCAACATTGATAGACAACTCTTAACTAATTACCTAAAGATATTCTGAAAGCAGGTAAACTTGCTTTTAATTATAAAAAATTGTAAATACTGAATGTGTGTTTTAACAAGGTCAATTCCTCAACAAGGTAGTCAACCTACATTGAAATAGGACTGTCAGTAGGATTTAGCACTCAAAATTCCTTACCAATAAAATGACCCAAAGAATTTAGGGGCCTTGTGATGCTAATCATATCTACTCTAATTCTATCGTTATTCAATCTAACCTAACAGAGGGCACATGGGCTTAGCAATGTCTGATATTCATGCAGCCAACTGCAGTCTGTCATAGTGAGATGCATCAGTCGGTCTGCAACATAATTTTCTGTGTTCTTCCGCTCTCAATAGCCCATGGACTAGGGGACCCATCTGTGTGCGCTTTATCCGTGGGATAGATGAGATACTGTCAGAACGGTAATTCAGGCATCTGATGTACAGTCTCCTGGGAGACACAAGAGCCGCCGGATGACAAGTAAACGCAGAAAACATGGTCTGCTGCGCTGCTAATCCTGCTGGGCGGCTCGTCAAGCCACAGGAATCCTTGCTGCTCCACTGCTGGCTGTGGCTGGCAGCCCTTGCAAAAACTGGTGCAAAACTGACCAATCAATCAAGCAATCAAGCAATCAATCAAACTTTATTTGTATAGTGCATTTTACACTTACACTAGGGTTTGTCACAACATGCTTTACATGTGTTTACCCTGGCCTAAGCCACCCCGGAGTGGAAAGGAAACGCTCCCTGGAAGGCATGTAGGAAGAAACCTTAGAAGGAACCGGACTCAGTTGTGTGTGGGGGGGGGGGCATCCTCCTCTGGCCGGCTCAGAGTGTGGGCTTGCAAATACAAAACAAGCCCGTTTTGGACAGGCTGCACGAAGCATCCAAAACTGGCGGTCCAGGGGTGGGTTGGCAGGCTGGAGAGGTGGACATACAGGGGGCAGACGGTAGGCTTCGGGGTGACTCGGGGAAGGGGGCCAGTTGCCCCATTGGGGAGATTGGGAAACAAAGAAAAGAGAGTTAGGAGGAGGAGATGTGGGTAGAAAAGAAAGAAACAATGAGTGCAGTGGGCAACATATAACCCCTGCCAGGAGTTAACGATGGCAGCATAATTAGTAGGACAGAGACAGAGAAACCGTACATGAGAAAGGAAAGAAACCTACTGTATGCACCATAGCTGAATTGACCATACAGTTGGATCATATTGCTCCATATTGTAAAATGATGAACCCCAGGGGAAGTGTTATTGAAATTAGCCAAGCCAATGTATGCGTCCAACCAACATTTGTTGATTTGTATTTGCTAAATAACAGGGCCCCAGTGCCCTTGACTTTTTGTCATCACCCCCTCCAAATAGAGATAAAGATACAGAGAGAGTTTTCAGCACACAAGGCAATTAAAGAATGGTAAACTGTCTCAATTAATTATCTGGCCACTGGAGCACTTCTTATTCCGACTCAACAGCTTCAGGCAGAGTCAGAGACACAAAGAGCTTCTTTTTTTATAAAGCCTCATTAAAACGAGCTGGAGATCCTTCTGCCATGGCCAAGTCATCTGTAATGAATGCACTCAAGGAAAGCAGTACAAAGGAAACTCATACTTAGAGAGAGACAGAGAAAGAAAAAAGAGTGAGAGAAAAAAACTGAATGAAAGAGACAGAGGGAGCTGTGTGTTTATCTGTCCACAGATAATGTGATACTAGAAAACGTTCTGAGCATTTAAGGAATACCAACTGCTGACTACATGCATTTACTCTTAGAGAAAACAGATGGTCTGATAAACATATTGTTTTCTGTGCAAGGTCTGATTCAAAAGCCATTTCAAAAGATAATGTCAAGCAGTATGGATGCAAAAAGTAAACAAAAGAAGACTTTTTGTTTGCAAAATAAAGGTGTCAATAAAACTAACTAGCAAAACCCTGCCTTTTCTACAAATGCACAGCCACCGTTGTCTGGCTTAGCAGAGAACAGCATCTCCACACTTCCCTCTAAAAGTGAAGTGTAATTCCTATCTTCTGAAGATTATAACGCTGGTGTTGAACCTCAGAATGTTGTCCCAATTAGCAGAACCTGTGCAAATGCTCCTGGGAACACCCTTGAGTGAGTATGGACTGAACTGCACATGAAAATACCAGCCACATCATTACAGTAAGCATGAGAGCCACATCATAGACATCAATTAAGCCACATACCTCTAATTTACCATTTATTTTTACAATTCAGCATTGGCATATCACATATGCACATAATGTCTAAACAATTTCACCAGAATCCATTGTACAAATAATTGGTTTAGGCCATATAATGCGAAACTTTAAGGCATTATAAAATGCGAGACACTGCCATATAGGCGTATCACAATATAATACAATAGTATAATAGCGTCATATGAGTGAGTTCCCAATGCGTAGGATAGGGTGGTTGGATTGTCTTGTTCAGGCTATCACCTCAATGGTTCCTCCAAATAATGTACCTGAGCCCTACCACTTCCACTGTCAGGCATCGTTAGCACAGCCCGTACCTCTGCTGCGTCTGCACTGACTCCCCTGGCCACAGGTTTGGGTGAGGCAGGGGTGATCCAAGAGACACAACTGCCGAGTCCCAATTGGTGAGAAAAAAAAGATGAAGTAAGACAGATAAAATACAAGCGCTAATAAAAATGGGGAACATGCTGAGCACCTTCCTTGGACTACACTCCTCCTGGCTATCAGAAATCTTGCTCCGCTGTAGAGGAAAACAACGCAGCCCAGACTAAATAGCACTCCAGGGGGAGGATGCCTGTTAGGAAAATCATGAAACAAAAACATGTGGCTTTTCTGCATTCTGAGCGCAGCTTACCTCAAAGCTGAACACTCTTTTTTCCCCCTCTCGATGTGGTTGAACGGATTTGACCGAGTCATAACAAAACATACAATTCCAAGCATCCTCTTGCGTTATCAAAGGAAAACATGTTCCTATAATGTTGCGTATGTCATTATACAACCTGAGATGAGTTGGATTAATCAGACAGCTGCACTTAATCACATATAAAGGAGAAAAACAGGCGTTTGAAATAGGTACTTGAAATAAAAGACTCTTTTTTTAGTGACTGACTGATCCCATTAGTAACAGAATTTGGCACAATGAAACCAGATTGGCTGTCCTTGCTTTCTTTCCAGGCAACGGACCTATAAGGAAGCAAGGCAGGAGTTTCTGTTCAAATGAGCGACAGCAAACAGATTCCCCAGAGCATAAGAGCTCTACCATCGCCGCCCCTCTAACCACGTTTCCGACCCACACCTCACCAACATATTCAAACACAGGGCTTGTCCTGTTTCTGCTACAGTTTCATTTTCGGCGCATTCCATTCAGAGCACAGCCACAGCATGTTTGTATTCACTGTAAGTAAATCTGGAAATTTAAAAAAGTTTTTGAAAAATAATTTTTTGGTGTCCAGCGCAGGGCTGCACATATCCACTTCTCACAGCTGCGTTCATGCATGAACCCCACAGCAGAACTGAGTGTAGGAGTGTAGACATCTGTGGTTCTCCTCTGAAACATGTGGCTTCACCACTACTTCTTGTCACACCCCAGACTACAGCTAAGAGTCGGAGGAAGACCTGTCTTATGCGGCTTTGACATGCGGTCTACAGGTGGCCAGTGGGGGTCACTAGAAAGCGGTGAAACATGGACCCCCAACTGACTGAACCCTCCCAACAACTGGGCAACGTAATCACCAACTGCGTGTCACCCCATGGCCACAGTCAGCACTGGCACAGTCCGGATTCAATCCAGGGCCTTGACCCAACAGAGTATCACCAGCAACCGGATGGAGTTGGAGGTGGAGAGCGCTGAAGCCGCAGGGACAGTGGTTTAGCTAACGGGCTTCGTGTCCATGTTATATTGGCACCATTGGCCTCAGCGTTTCATCCAGTGCCCAGGAGGATCCTGCCAGTCTGGGTATGGTGCAGCAGGACAGTGACGAACACGAACATCCCGAAGCACATGGTTCTTCTCATCACAGATGAAGTCAAAGCCATGTCATTACTGGGGGGCCCGCATGAAGACGTGCCTGTGCTTCGCTCTCAGGCTTTTTTTTTTTTGGTAAAGATTTCTGAAGGATTATATTTCTCACTGTGATTTGACAGCTCCACGATTTCCCCCAACAGCTGTGCGCAATGGAAAGAAAACACAGCCCATGCTATTGTTGATCTATAACCAAAGCCTAAACTTGATACTTCTGGAATTCATGCTTTTCCTGGCTGGCTTTGCCTGAAGTGTTTCTTTAGTTCCTATTTAAGTGAATGCCTTTTCTTGTGTCCAATACATGAGAAAATCTGTGCTGCCCAAAAACCTGAAAACAACCGTGTCACACCAATGCTCCAGAGTCATTAAAAATTCCATTCCACACAGTTTGGAAAGGAAGTGGACAGCTATTCACAGATAGTTCTCGTCTTTCTGTAGAGGATTTTGTTTTTTTCAAAGAATGACTGGAGAAGTTTGTCTGTCGCGCTTTTGTTTCTGTAAATGTGTTTCAGGGCCATCCATCCCCACGAGCAGCCCCCTCTCAGCACAGGACACCTGCTAAAGCAATTCAGGCAAGGGAAAAACAGCAATAATATCGCCATCGCAACTAGATCTCTTACTAGATTAACTTGCACCAGTGAGAGGCCCCCCATCTGTTATTTTTAGGGACCTTACAAAAGTGACAAAACACCGCAATTCCCAGTGGAGCATCCCTTAAGTCTTCCCCATTACCAGTGCTACAGAATCCTGAAGTGAGGCTGGGTCAAGGGAGCTATGGAAAGAAAAAAGTATGTGGGGGTAGTTGCATTGCCTTTGCTGCAACAACATTGTTTCTTCGCATAGTGACCTTGACTGCATTAGTGCCGACAGTGGCCAGCAGCCATACATTGTTGAGGAGAGGGGGGAGGGGATTTTGGTGGGCAGGGAGTTTACTGTCTCTTCACAGAGCAGCTTGGGATAAAATAGACAGGGACTGCTGTAGTGGTGGGACAGGGTTATGAATAGGACTGAGCTTTCCAAACTGGGAAAGAGAAGAAAAGAAAAACAGTTTTTTAAATATAAAAAACCACCCCTGAGGATGAAAACTAGAAAAAAACCAAGTAGAACAACTGAGTGCTATAGCCTGGACGAGTAGTCAAGTCAAGATTTCCAGTATGATGAGTTATACAATATGTACAAAGCACTTACTATATGCCTGTGACTGAGGAACTGGTTCCAAAGTGTCATAAGATGCAGGACTGAGCTTCCTCCAGAAGACGCACCTGGCAACTTGCCACGCCCAGCATCTGTTACAACATCTGGTGCGACTCATGTAAAAAGAGTTCACCAGTCTCGCATCACAGTGACAAAATTGCTCTCTTTTTTTCAGTGAAAATTGTAGCCACAGACAAGCCACATATATGTACACAGAAATATATTGCCAGGACTGTTTGACCTAACAGAACTTTTTGAATGTTTTTGTCCTAATTTGCTATTTTATGCCAGATGCATCATCATGTGGGGGTAGGATGGGGGATGGATGAGGACTGAGATTCCGTCATGGCAACACAAACAAATACTCGAGCCTGTGACCCACAGAACAGGATTAGAACAAGCCTCTCTGCAGGGCCTACAACACTCAGAAAATGCCTACTATCTGAAGAGCTGCTACGCCCAATGTAAGCCTTCCACCTCCTATGGGGGCAAAATAAATCTTTTCTCTCCCTCAATCTCAGTTTGGAATGGGATTTTAGAGTTTTAGGGTTTATTCCCCCTCAGAACGCCAAAGGGTACATAACATTGTACCGTACTGTGAGAATATGGTTTAAAATGATTTGCTGCTATATTGCACTTGACAGATATAATCACAAAAGGAAGTGGAAACCAGAAGCTTAATCAATCCGCACGCTGAAACTGATTGGACCCATGAGTTACTAGGCGCTCCTCGCGGCTGTTAGCTGCGCCTCAACACCAAAGGGGGCGGGTCTCTGTCATGTTTCGTTCTGAACCTTAATTCTAATCGGTGTTGTGTTCAAATACAGTAATGACCCATCGCGAATAATGTAACAAATTTATGAGATAATACACAACTGTAATAACCTGAAAACACGCTATCAATAGTAACCGCACTAAACATGCAAAATTGATCAACGGCGTCAATCATATTTATTCACGAATTACCTTTACATCAAAATAAAAAAAATAAAAAATAAATAAATAACATTTTGAAGACCCAAAAAAAAAAAAAAAACTACACGGAACCTGGTGAAAACCACGGTGGTCGAGACAGACTGTTATCTTTCATCCACTGGCTCTGACTGGAGTTTCCAAACAGCCATAATAACTACATCGCCTCCCCAGAGGATCCTTGACGAGGAGCCCTACAACGCTCTGGTAGCCTCGCTTGTTTTGAGTTGCACCCCACTGTCCTTATCGAGACAAGTCCACAGTAACCCTGAAGAAGAGCTGTGGCAGACACAGCCTCGCTATGACCTCGCAAACCCAGGATATTTACCATAAAAAATATGACTTTTCCGAATATTTTCCAAATATATTTTAATACCTTACTCCCCTATGTATATCTGCAGATGTCAGACACAGACGTGGGTACAGATAATGGCTATAGGCTACATATGGAAGAGGACCGGGAATGCTGGTGTTAACTCTGCAAAGAGGCTATGAATAAGCAGGCTACGTGATATACGCGTCCTGACACAAACTGGTCATTCTCAAATTGCGTAAAAAATATTTTGCATGTTATATTCAATCTAATAAACAAACCCTATAACAAGTTAAAGTGCGCCCCCTTGTATCCTTACAAAGTAGCCAACGATATCTCCACTTATCTGAACCCGACGGGTTTCTTTTTTTTTTTTTTTTTTTTTTTTTAACCAAACAGACAGCTACGTTACCATTTTACAATTTATTACGCGTTATAAAAAAACAACACAGCACCAGTGATCTTCGATAAGATACAAAATGTATCATCTTGACCCTTACAATAATTAAATTAGCAAATTCGTTGCTATTTTATCACTTTGACACTTTCATCCCGCTCCCCCTCGTTAGTATTTCACGCATGAATAACATATTATAACATTGGCAAAACTTTGGCGTAAAGTGATCTGTCCTACTTCAGTGAAGTTAATTTTAATAATACCCTGAAATAATGCCGAACTAGCTGTAAGATCTTTGATTTAGTACTAGCCTGTGAAACAGCGTGAAATCATTTTATAAGCATTTTCACGCCTTTGGGGAGTAAAAACAAAAAAAGATAATGCACTCACCTCTTGTTTTTTTCTGGGTTTTCTTACGTTTTTGTTGTTCAGAAATCCATTGCTTGTCTTTGCTCCCCGTGTCTGCACAAGTTCTGGCTTAACTGCACCGGCAAGAATCTTTTTTGGATCGCAACAATGCCGAAGAAAAAAAAAAAAAAACAGGAAGCGATGACGACTGCTCAGTGAAAGTATCATATATTTCCAAGGCATTGGAATATGATCATTTCATGAGGGCCGAAGTGCACTCAGCCCACCGAATAGACTGGTTTCTTTCCAACTTCACATTTAACGCAAGATTTACTATTTAAATTTATTGCAGCAGGGTTAGAATGACGGACTAGGCTACACACAAATGCACCAGGTAACTATTTACTGACAAAATATGGGCGCAATCATTAAATGTCTGTTAACCAAGAACGGGTTTTAAGACGACATATCTAATAAAACGAATACCCTGCACAATAATAAAGGTAATTCACGAGTCCAGCATGTTAGGCGATGTTTAAAAAAGCAAACTAAGACCAAACTAAATTAAAGATGTTTTTATTTTCCTTTCACAATACTGTGATCGCTTTTTATCTCACGGTTTTACTTTAAATACCGAAATTCACCTTAAATCACCCACAACTGTCACAACAGTGGTCCCCAACCTCGGTCCTGGGGACCCCCTGTGTGCACTGGTTTTCGTTCCAACCACAGTTGCAATATCATAATTTTAACAAGCTGTTAATCTTTCTTAATTATGTGCTTTTATATTTAGGCAAATCATTTTCCCTCTTAAACCATAAATAAATGGACGACTTTATGGCATTAATAGACATCTCTGACATAATGTGGTATAAGAGGGTAAATAATCCCTCTAAACATGAAAAGCATCTAATCAAGAAAATTAACATTTTGTTAAACTTCAGAAATTTCAATAAGTGGTTGGAAAGAAAATCAGCATACCCAGGTTGGGAATCACTGGTCTATAGTGTGCAATCACCCCACCTAGTGGACTACATGAGATATTGCAGGAATATCCACCACCGCAGTTAACACACAGCACATGAACGGCATGGTAGAACCCGGAACAACCGTTTTAAGTGCTTCACAAGTATTGTCACCTTGTAAACGGTGCGGCAGGCGTGAAGGACAGGCAGACACGCCACAGGAAGTGGCTTCAGTCCAGCAACTAACATCCTGTCAGGAACACAAGTAACCATAAGCACCATCATACACTCCCCACTTTCTCTGGAGTGAAAACTCACACACAGGTACATACATCCACAAAAGTTGATTCGGCTATATTGGAATTCCTGCTCTGAATTAGTTCCCCTTTATTTCAGTTACACTAGTAACACTAGTATTACCAGTGACTGCATCTAATTTACAAAAAAAAAAAAAAAAAATCCCAAATCAATGTTGCAGAATACTTGACTTCATGAGTTCAACTCTTGCTCCTACTCTGGGATAAGTCTTGTGCTCAGTTGAGCTTAACAGTATCCAAGGTTACCATGGTGAAACACATGTATTTCTTATTGTGTGCACTGTTATCTGAAGCACTTGGTTAATGGCAAACAGCACAAGATAATCAGAAAAATATTTTACACTGGTGAAACATAAGTGTAATGGCTCATGAAAATTATGTTTGTCCACAAGCAAAATTTGAAATAAAAAACGGTGCACCGCTGTGGAAATAACAACATGAGCAAAATGTTCTTTGTACAACACAGTTTAATTTCAAATTAGAGGGTATCACAGAAATGATACAAGAACCAAGTAACATTTTAATTCGGATCTCTCAGGATGAGTGTTAACAGCTACATTTATCAGAATTTCCTCTTCCTTTCTAATCCACCAAAGGGTGTCCAATCTAATCTGAAATGGGCTGATGTTGGTGCAGGTTTTTGTTTTAGCCCAGCCTAACTCACTTAACTAATTAACTAATCATGGTCTTCGGTGAAGGCCTTGATAAGCAGAATCAGGCGTCTTAGTGCTAGGCTAAAACACCACCTGCACTGGCCCTTTTTCAGATTGGATTAGACACCCCTGCACTGACTGCAAAACTGCCTACAGAAAGAGCCTGGATGATAATGACAGGTATTGGCATGCTATGGTAGTGTTAACTTTAATGATTATGCCGTGCTGATTAATCTTAATGTTTAGTAACATTTCGGTCAGAAAAATATTGTTTCCGAACGTAACATAATAGTCGGGGAAAACACTTGTGCTCATTTTACATATGAACAACGAAATCAAATAAAAGGATTTTTACAAAGTGCAGTTAATGAATCCTGTATAGGTAAACACAATAGATCAAACAGGAAATCACTTTTTGGATCATTCACACATTAAGCTGCCCCAGTGAGAGATCACAAATAGATTATAAATATTGTTAATGCATTGTCCACATGTATTTTTCAGTAGTTTCATCACCGGGTTTATTGTATACTGCATCCATAACATTGAGAACAAGAAGAAATATTTACTTACTGACTCGAAACCATCCAAACAGTCATTGAGTGTGAACGAGACACAGGAAGTCCTGACACCATCCGGACTGATATCAGATTACTTGGCAAAATGTTATTCAAATACTGTACATCTTTAAGTTAAAGTTAATTTTCTACAATAACTCCTGCGCATGCAAGCATATCCGCAAAAAGATATAGTACACTTAATTCATAGATTCAACATCACGTTTTGGGGAAAATGGAGTGTAGATGCTTGGAATATTATTATTATTAGTTTTTTTTTTTTTTTTTTACAAGCACTCAAGACATCCACAAAATACTGCAGATGCTAGACTTGTGCATACTGACGTCTGCTCAAACTGAGCAGTGCTCCAGTCCGGGTCTGGTGTTGGTAGTACCGTTTTCACAGACTGCATGGGAAAACACAGGCGTTCACTCCATTATGTGAAAAACGATCCGTAAAGTATGTAAACACCCTTGATCTATTCAAGCTGGAGGGACTGAATTCTCCCATTTTGTGGGGCCATACAAGTCCTGCCGAGATCAAATTTTGGCCAAACGCTCACAAATTTCAAAAACTGAAAAACCAAACGCAAATGCACTTCATTAGAGCAGTGGCATGGGTCTCATTTTAAAAGTGTGCGTGCGTGTGTGCGCGTGACTGTTACTTGGTGGTCGGGGATGCTGGAATGCACTTTGTCACTCATCAAAACTGGGGAACAAATTATTTTCCCCAAGAAGTGAGAGGGACAAACCCCCCCTCCCCCCGCCAACGTCCCCCATAATGTACATCTGTGTATGAGGCTTGAACTTTGAACTTTGGAGTGCTAAACTACAAACTGAGGAGAATAAACTTATAACACATTACTGGGGAACACCTGTCACACACTGCACTGTACATACATGTTCTCTACATGAACAGTAAAGATCAAGATGTAAAAAAAAAAAACACTCATGAGGATTTCAGACTGGGAGGTAAACGGCGGTCGGGGGGAGGGGCAGGAAAGACCCGGTCACAGTGATGTCGCTTCTCTGGAGGGACTCGGGCAGGCCGGGGGAAGTGGCAGTGGGGCGGGGCTTAGCTGAGCACCACGTGCCGGTCGAACACGGACTTGCGCTGCTCCTGCACCTGCCGTTTCCAGCGCTGCTGCGCATGCTCCACTTTGTTCAGCATGTTGGACCGTGACCGCGACCGTGAAAGCACGTCATGTGCATTGGCGAAGGGCTGCTGGTCCTGGAAACCAAGACAAAAAAAAACATTTTAGATACAGACAAGCGCAAAGCACACTTGGGCTCTATCATATTAGTGCGATGAGGGCTGTGCACTTAAAAAATTTCTGAGGCGCACATATTTATATATTTACTCCTAAGTAAAAAGATCAAGCAGCACACTAATGCATCTCACCTGGCAGATGTACTCCTAAATTATTTTTCAGGAGCAAATTCCCCTCAAATTGGAGCACTGTAGAACCATGGCAATGTCATTAGTTAATTAGTAACAGACCACCTGGCTACAGCCCAGCATCCGAGGTCACAGTGTTTACAGTCCAGGAAAAGAACACTCAGAATGCCAGGGCAGTATCATGGGTCACATGACCTCCGCCTGTGTCACATCCCTGCCCCAGAGCAGGATCCAGGGCGTGAGGCAGAGGAACCAGGGCGGGCCTGAAGAGGGACGGGGGCGTGAACCACGCAGCCAGGCACGTACCCCTACGTCGTCATCGCTCTGGATGAGCTGCGAGTGTCCGAACAGCCGCCTCTTGAGCACGGGCTCCAGCAGGGTCAGGTACACCATGTAGAGGAGGAGCAGGCCCAGGATGGACAGGTAGATGATGATGGTCACCTGACACACAGTGCAGGGGGACATTGGGCCAGTTACGGGGGTAAGCACTACCCGGGATGCACTGTATGCTGCTCACATCATACACAAACCTGAGAACCTAAATAAAGACCTATGCATCCGCATTTATCCCACTTCTCCCTTCTTAAATTCTGGAAAGCCCAAACGACCCGTTCTTTAGCGGGATACACATGACCCGAGAGTCCAGATTTGTCATAAACTTTAAAGTTTTAACTGCGACTACTCAGAGTAGACGACAATGCTCTATTCTGGACTGCAGGCCTCAATAATCTGCAACAGTATATGGTGGTTTTTAATGCAGCTTCCAAATAACTGGCCAGTGAAGGCTCCACTAGATGGTCTGTTAAAGCTATAACCTACTTGGATTTGCACTGTAGATGATTTCAATACTTGCTTTTATTTATCATTGTATCATGAATAATATCACCATTTAATTCTGATTGATGCGTTATGGCAATACTGTTAATATTAATGGCAACTAGTCCACAATGGTTGACATTGGTGTGTATGCATGTGTATACAGACCTTCTAAATGCTTAGTGTAGCAAAAGGTTCTGAAAATGAGCCAAATTACTGTTAAGAGTTGCCATGCAACTCCAGTTATCTCTTCTGTCATTCCAACAGCACTCTGACAAAGCCAGCTGTGCATTAAATATTAATATCAAGAGTGTGTGTTCAATGAACAAATGACCTATTAACAAGAACAAATGACTTATTAACAAGAACCTGCGGTAAATGCGTGCATGCTAAAGTCCTAAATGGCCTCTTACTTTAATTGTGCTGGAGCTTCTCTCCTCGTATTTGCACTCGCACCGCAGACAGTAAGCCTCCACATCCTTGCCTTCCACTGGCATGGGCTCCACCACGTGCAGGCAGTTACTGAACGGACGCAAAAGCGCGTTAGAAAAACCGCATAAAAAGGAGGAACACGTAACAAGTACAATCTCCTTCACCCATAACATGCTCCTATGAATGAGGGTGGGCCTATGGCATCAAACATGTGGAATAAATATTATGAACTAAAAATACAGCTAACTTGAATTTCTAGATGGAACTTTTAAAATAACATTCTCCAGATATGTGCATGTTGGGATTGCGTGGGTGTAATTTTAATTTATGGAACATTCAACAATTGCATGTCTCAGTTTTATGGATACAACAATTGTTGTGAAATTACCAAAACTGAAATTTCTTGACTAACATCGTAATTGTTAAAGTGCGGAGAAAACGTGCATGCAAGAACTGTGATTTTGAATAACAACAAGAGTTTAAATCAAGTTATTCAAATCACACATACCAGTCCTTCAGTGACACGTTTTGATTGTAGATCTGTCCCAACACATCTTTGTAAGGTGGGCAAATGCATTTACACCTGATATCTTCAGAATTCTGCAAGGAAGATAACGAGTCAAGACAACAACCAGGGCTCGGCGTGGGTTCATCTACAGCAGTGGTAACCAACCCTGTTCCTGGAGATCTACTATCCAGTAGGGTTTCACTCCAATCCCAACAAAGCACACCTCGACAGCTAGAGATCTTGTCGAGCGTTTAATTAGTAGAGTCGGGGAGTGTCAAATTACGGATGAAATGAAAACCTACACCACAGTAGAACAGATTCAAGACCATTCAAGGTGAAACGTAGCAACAATACTCAATAGGGCTAGCGCTGAATCAGATTAATTAAAACGTTGAAATTATATCATTATTTTAGGTAACGTCAAAAACGCTGGTGACGCTACATTGCATCTTGGTTTAAATTACGTCAAGTAGCTTCTACCTAAACACCTAAAACATACACTTCAGTCAAGTTGATGTTCTAATATGCATTTAGCCTATATAGCGCCTGCGTAGCTAAATAAAACTGAACGCGTGACGTCTCAAAATAAGCATTTGATATGGATAAAAGCAGTCCACTATTTGGTTATATTATTTTGGTAGCGAGAGAGCTAGCTCGTTTTAGCTAGTTGCTATCATAACTAGCAAAGTTAGCTCGTTGGCAACGATAGTCTAAGCAAAGCCAGAACGACTATTAAACGATGTCGACAGCACAATCGTAACACTTCGTTTCGTTACTAGTTCGTTAGCCCAATTAGTATGTCATAGAGTTACTGTCCACAAAATATAACTACGTAGCTAGCTAGCTAACAAAGCATACTGTTACATGTTTGGCAGAAAGCTAGCATTATCGATGCACGCAGACGCTGCTGTACCTTGGCGTTTGTTGTTCGTGATGACAATAAAAGCAGAAAACAGACTGAAGAAAAAACCTGGAGACAGAGTACGATCCGGGACATAATTCGACGGTATTTAAACAGCAGATAGGACCGAGTCGTTGCTATTAACTAGCTACATGTATATCCTTATTCAATAAATTGTTAGCGTGATCTGTCAGTGCATTACTTTTCGATAGTCGTCTGATCAGCTGACAGCTTGCACAATGAAACGCTTCCTGTCCCCGTGTATAACCCTTCCGCTGGAAACAAGGAGCAATTGCCCTAGTGAAATGCACAACAGAACCGACGAAACAGTACCAAAGACCGTAAATTTAGGGGAGGAGAATGCACTCTAGAGGAAGGCTTTGCTTAAACATTTGGCTGTGTGCTGGTACATCTCATCTCCATGATAAAAGCATGCGTTGTGATAAACAATCAGGGACACAGTCACAACTGGCACAGTCAGGATTTTGTTCCAGACCATCGGGCAAGTCATTGCACTTTAAAACAACTAGTTTTGATTTGTTAATTGGTGTGCAGTGTACAACACAGTGTAATAAATCCAGCTTGAACGTTTATATTATTTATGGTCTTCTGTCATCATCATTATCATGCCATTATCATTATTTATTGATTTAAGCACAGGTAATATAACAAGAATGTCTGAAGATTTAAATATTTGCCACTAGAGGGCAATATAAGACAGGCCGTGTCTCCGAGTTCTTTTGCCAAATGCACGATACACCAGGGATATTTTTGTAGTTCATAGACTTTTTGAGGAATCAATCTTGTTTCAAGATTCATGAGTAACTTACACTGAAATTGGACAGTGTATAGAAAGGTGGGGGGGGGGGGGGGGGGGGGGGGTTCTTATTTCCAACCTGCTGAAATGTCACTTGGTGGTAGTTTGTTTTTTTAGGAACACCCAGAGCAATATAATTTATCACAAGTATTGAAGTGTGTATTTGCTGGGAGACATCTGTTGCTACTCAACCATCTGTTAAACTCTATAGCGTCACACAATAAACCATTAAAAACCCAAGGAGCGAGAAATCTGTGGGCTGCCCCCCATCTCTCTCTCTCTCTCTCTCTCTCTCTCTCTCTGTTCTCATGCTGTCTTTGATTGCTCTTGCATTCTCCCTGCTTAACGCATCTCCTTTTCCCTGCTCACCCTCTCCCTCTCTTCCCTCATATACCCTGTTTGTGCTTCTTTGTCCATGCTCCCTCTCTGTTCTGCCCCTAGACTTCCTCCCCACCCTCGTCCTCTTGCTTTCTTCTCTGCCTCCTTTTTCTCTCCAAGCCTTTTTCTCAGTCTTTGGAGCCTCAGCTTTATGGGGGTTTGCTGTACACGGCAGGGTATTCAAGCGTGACACAGAGCATGAAAGAGAGAGATACAGAAAGGAGCAGAGCTGCCAGTTTCACACCTGTTTTCTCCAGAGCTCATGGATGAGATGGTGCCAGGATCCATGTAAAATGCCCATAGTAAAATATTCAAACAGGCTTATTTGGAGACTCAAAGGAAATCAGTTCCTCATCATCCAACTCTTCAAATAATAACTATCTACTAATTTCCCAAGATTTCTCCTTTCTGGGAATTGGCGGTGAATGGTTCCCTATGGTTTGCATGGGTGTTTTCTCAAGAATAGTAGTCCCCGTCCTCATAAATCATTTATTACCAATGTGCATTGAAGTGTTTGGTGGACTGCAGCCTATCAGTGAGGTAACTGGTGCAGTGATGCAGTTCTTTTGACTCAGTGGGTGTGGCGTAATGGCAAAGAGATTTTCACTTTCATTTTGTCACGCTAACATTAATATTCCAAAGATATTAGATGATTTTCAGAAGAGCCTTCATTCCAGAGTTGGCGAGATGAAAATAAATAATCCATAATCTCCAGATAAAGATTCAATAACATGTCAGTATTCATGTAATCTCTGGTACTGATACTGCAATACCCTGGTGGGGGTGTAACAATCATCAGTGGATCAAAATGGCGGGGCCCTCAGTGTCAATCAACTTGACTATTCCCAACTTCCCAGTTCAATTAGTGCAAGACAAAGGGGTATGGTACGATGACAGCAACTGATAACTGTATATTCAGGGTTTTTGTCTTTTTTTGGTTTTTTTAGTACTCTTGTCATCTTGTTGCCGACTTGTCAGATGTTTGAGTCACTGCAGATGCTTAATTCACACTCTATATGCAATACTTGTGAGTGTTAATTACTGCAAATGAGGCAAGCGATCTTTCTGACACATGAAGTCAGAATTGAATTTTGTCAAAAATCTGCAGTTCATTTGCATACATGCTGGGGGTCAAGGAATAACCATTACACATTGATTCAGTCTGTAATCTCACAACAAGTAGATGCCACTGCATATTAAAGCTATAGTGGGAATGGGAGTATAAAAATCAAATCACAAACAAAAAACAGCAAGCAAAAATGTTGTAAAAAAAATGAATGAGTAAAAATTTAAAGCTGATTGCAGCACATCTGCAATGAAAAAACTTCTTATCAAACCAGGATTATTGTTCAACAGTACAACACAATCATCGTGTTTTATCATTCTCTTGAAAATGAATATTGTTCCCAGTGTTCTCACTGTAAAATTCATGTGTCACTTGTACTACTGTGAATTTCTGCTCTGCCTTCCTCTTCACAGTCTCCACAGACATCCACCCCACTGAAGGGCTTGTGTTTCCAACCAGCACTACCACCATCAACACAACAGGAGCCACAATTCTGACTTAATCCAGCTTTCAGGAGAGTCATCCCCATAATACAGTTTTGGTCTGGTCGGGAATAGCTCTCCACATTTGCTTTACTAAGTAGGTGAATAAGCCCAGCTGTCTCACTCTCAGGATACAGAAGGCATCCTTGAAGATGCCTGACTCTTCTCTGAAAATCGCGTCTGACTTTGGGCCTATTCAGTCTAGCCAGTTTCCTCAGAGCAGACTAATTTAAAATGAAATAAAATAACGCACAATGTGATTAAAGCAGTTAGGCTGGGAAGTTTCCCTTCCAAGCCCAAAATAAAGTAGCAGACATTTGACAGGGCTGGTTTCTCTGCTGAGCTACAGTTCACTCCTGTTATAAGCAGTTCATCTGTCACCAGAATTTAGCCTCCATCGCCAAAAACCAGACATTTGCAGTTTCATTTTGTCTTATACCTCATGATTCAAAGAACTGTCATGCTTGTCCCTGGATATACTTGCACTGAGGTGTGCGTTTGCTGGAAAAGATGGACAATAAGTTTGAAGCCTCTGTTCATGGCGTTTTCATGCTAAACAGCACCAGGGCCAGTGTGTCAGGGCCAGGTGCCATTTTTCTCTTCTTGTTAAAAGAAGGTAATGTCTGATGAGAGGCAATGTAGTGCACCCCTCCTCCCTGAGCTGTCCTTACTGTGACCTTCAGACTGTAAATAACAGAAACCCAGGGAAAGCATTGGTATCGCTATTCTAAGTATTTACAAATAAGCACCACATTGATTTTCTTTTTAGGACATATCAAGAAGACACAAAGTCAGTACTAGTGATTTCCATATGGGTTGTTTACTTGATGTCCTACTGCATCCGATTATAACTCCTTTGTCTGTGGTTCAGCTGAGATATTCTTCACAATAAATTATGTAAAACAACGACATAAACCAATACAGGCACTAAGGGCACTGAATACCCAAATCCAGATATTTAATGGTACAAGAGTGGCAGTGTACACCCATATGAAGCTTATCTTCCTAAGGTTTTATTGACACAGTATGGCGAAGCTTTCTCTGCAGCTGGCTCAAAATGTCAGAAAGAAAAATCCAGTGATTGGATTGGACACAAGGAGGCACAGGCAATCCAAACGTTGACCCACCTGCTTGCTAATTGATCATCTTCAGCCAATCTGAATCAGCAGGTTTGCTTTGAAGCAGGAGCAGGTGCATTGTCAAGTTGGCGAGTGAGCGCACTGCTATGTGTATGGCATTTCACACAGGAGAGTCAAAGCTTCGATTTGATTCTAGTCTAGCCCTCTCCATGTGTGCCTACAGGCTTTGTAGACATCCCAGCACCATACCTCTCCATCCTCAAAGCCAGGTCCATTGTTCTGACCCTGCTCCAGCAGTCTTTGAGGCAGCACCTGATTCCAGCACCCCCTGCAGTTAGTGTTACAGCTCCTCCGCTTTTAGAGCATTTAGAATTTTTGTTAATATATATTTTTTGCAGAATAGCAATATATATATATATATATATATATATTTCCAAAAATGCTAACGCAAAATGCTATTTTGCTATTTTTTGCTATTCTTTTCCAACATCACACCTCTTCTTACCTTGCTGTTCTTTTCTCTGGTGAATTACTCACAGAAGTGAATAATTCACAGTCATTTTTGATGAGCAGCGTCTAGCCACAGATATAAACCTTACTTTTTTTTCAGTTGCTCTGTTTTCTTAAAACAGTTCTCTTTCCATCATCACTTATCACATTTGTTTGGAACGAATGCCTCCACAAACCCAGGGGGCTGATAAGGCTCCAGTGCCCCTCCCTCCGCGCCAAGTTTTCAGTCTCACAATTCCAGTCCAGAAGTCCAGTGATGTCATTCATCTTCATCTGTGACAGAAAGCACCATAGAAGGGCAAAAGCAGAGAAGCCCTGAACCGTTTACAGCAGGGGTGTTATCAGGGGTGTTAGGTTATCTGGAGTGATTAGTTAATTAGTTGAATCAGGCGTTGTAGTGCAGGGCTAAAACAAAAACTTGCACCCAAACCTGCCCTTCTCAGATAAGATTGGACAACCCTATCCTAAGGGATTCAACAGTCAATGATGATCGGAAATAAAACAAAACACGCTGCAATATAAGGAGCTACTTTCACAATTATAATTTTTTTCTAATGGTGTGCCCTTTAGAAACTTGGGAGTTAAGAACATCAAACTTTAGTATAGCTGTAATCTGGTACCTCATCAAAGAGGCAGACCCGGCGTCATCACCATCCCACTGATGAACACAAATGAGGGTTAACTGCATTATTCTATTCCATCATTGGGGGCCCGGAGGAAATGGACACAGGAAAACCACATCTAATGGTCTTGTGCTGGTGTTGACTTCCAGGAACGCCGCCGCTTAATTAGCTAAAAGGCAATAGAAAGTGACCTTTAAAAGCTATGTGGTATTTAAAACAGACAAATAACTCAAGGGCCATTTCGTATTTTGTATGAGATCTCTCATGAATAACCTCTGTTTCAAACTTTCATTTCATATTTATGTGCAGCGTGGCATAATTTGAGAATAATGAAAAGTTTATCTTTTTCATGCATTCAAGCAAGGAATTCCAATAAGCACATCCAATTTGGTTAAGACCAACCATGGTACTATATGCAGGGATTTAAAAAAATGAAATACATTAAAATGTATTTTGTTGGAAAACATAAAAAACCTCCTTAATGAATGTGTGGTTAGGGGTATAAATCATACATAAAAGACGTAACAAATCCATATTACATACAAAATGCAAAATACAAATGCAAACACACATTTTTCAAATCCTTGTATTTAAACTACTGCTCTTTCCTGACTGTATGAAAAAAACAAGTATGCTAGCCAAGCTCATACAGAAAACAGTCAGCCTTTTAAGGAAAACACATGTAATAACACTCGGACCACGTCATTCAGATGCGCAAGGGAGGTGCAAATCGCCGTTACCCCCTGTTGGGCGCACCCATACGGGGCTGCGGACCCTCACCACCTGGTTGCCATGTCAACCACGCCGCGCGTCGTCGGGGTCAGGGTTATGTAACGCTGACGGTGGATGTCGGACGCTCCGGCTCGCCGCTGTCGTGCACTCACGCTGAGAGGAGCCGGGCTCTGACGCTCGCTCGAGGAAGCCTCCTCTGCGGCAATCTCCCCTGACCCATTGTGCGCTGTGATGAAAGCAGGCGCCGCCCGCTCTCACATGGGGGAATAACGTGAAGCCCTGGCTGCGTCAGTCCTCCGGCTGGATCGCAGCGAGGGGTGTTTAGCGCTGCGTCCCACCGGTCTTCATCCTCCGATAGTGAAGGGGCCTTTGCGGAGAGAGGACGTACGCGGCTCAGATGCTCTGTAAGAGTGCAGTTCAAAGTACTGGCCTAAGTGTTGAGGCTGAGCTCAGTGAGCCTGCATTGATGACCTGTAATTCAAAGATAAAAACTGATAACAAGACAGCAACAGCATTTACAGAGTAGCTGTTTGATTGGACAGGCTTCCAGGCTGCCAAACACAGGTGTTGCCGAAACAGAGATGACCTATCTGTATAGATACACAGTGCATCTCATAGTGGAATTTTACAGAAAAAAGGTTTCTGTCCTGCGTTCATTAGTATGTTTACAAGACCAGGTTACATTTTAGACAGCCAAATATCACAGCCATAATATGGATCTGGGGCCCCACTGCAAAGAAGGAGAAATGGTTCACCAGAATAGTTCTGTAAATATTATTTCAAAAATGAGCTTTCGGGGCCAAGGAAGAAAACTAAAATCTAGCCAGGCCCATTACCATGGTTACATATCCGGAGTCAATAAACATGTTGCAGAGCAAGCCAACAGGCCATTTTTAGCTATCAAATATCTCTGATGCAAAGAACAGGCCGGACAGTGTATCTTATAAATGAATCATTTGCCAATAACAAGTTAATTATTCATATTGAGATCACTGTTTGTAAGGAAGAAGGTAGTTTAAATGTTAGTATGAATGAATAAATACTGTAATGGTATGTAATGATGGAAATTCAAAAACTGGCAACATACATTTTTGCAAATTGGAATGAAATGTTTTACCAATCGACAGTATGAATGTGGCAGGCAACATTAACATATAATGGATATAATTGTATTTTTGCTGCCACTGAAACATTTCTAATGCATTTGAATACAATTATTCTTATATTGCTGCAGCTTGACATGCCAAATGTGACAAATGCATGTACGATGATTATATACAGTAATATAAAAGTGCTACCGTTGTATGCAGGGGATTTGCATGAATAGTTTCATCATTTCTAGGGCATAAACATAATATTCTATTCTGGGAACACAGGGATGTTATTATCATAAATGCAGACTGCTCACCTACAATCCAGGAAAGAAATGCACTCAGTGTTCTAAAATGCCTTTATGCATTTAAAGTATTGCAGCCATTTCAATATCAGAAATGAGTAATAACAGTGCACAATAATAATAATAATAATAATAATAATAATAATAATAATTTTCCTGTAAAAGAATGTAAATACCTGCAAAGTTGACAGTCTGCGCTTTAACCTCATATTCATTGTTTCATTTCATTTCAAATCCAATCTGTTGGACTACAAGAGCCGGAACAACAAAACTGGTGTTGCTGTCCAAACACTTGCGCGGCACTGCCCTTATTTATGGTATATTTTGAACTCATATATTTTGCTCCCCTTGGTACCGCTGGCTTAAGGGTTTTTATCAAGGGGCGACATAGCTCAGGAGGTAAGAGCAGTTGTCTGGCAGTCGGAGGGTTGCTGGTTCGGTTGCCGGTTCGAACCCCGCCCTGGGCGTGTCAAAGTGTCCCTGAGCAAGACACCTAACCCCTAACTGCTCTGGTGAATGAGAGGCATCAATTGTAAAGTGCTTTGGATAAAAGCGCTATACAAATGCAATCCATTTACCACCAAACAGAAGGGAAGTGTTTACAACTAACATTGTTAAAGAAAACTTTACTTTTCAAACAATCATTTTGGCAAAGCTATCTGTGTTATAATTTTCTGACCATGCTGAGAATATTATTCAGTATCTACATCTCTGGCTGTCCTGGGACCTATTGTACCTGCAGGCCAAAGCTTCACCTATCATCCTCATGCTTTAAATTGTCAGCATTTTTCTCCAGCTTGGTTTTCACTTATTTAACTTAAAAATTGTGAACTAAACAACTTAACTGAATCTTCTGATGTTATTCTGACTGTACCACTGAGACACATTTATCACAGCTAGAGAGAGCTTTAAAGATGACAAGCACACAATCACTGAAGTAGGAGCTAATGCAGAAGCAAGCGTATTTGAAGTGTACATGAACCAGAAACTCAGTTGGGTAGCCCGCAATATTAATGCTGTAAAAGCAGATTTATGTACAGTATAGCAGGCACATGTACTCCATCAGCAATGAGCCATCTGTGAATCTGGGCATACGTGCCTCAGGCTGATATGAGGCCTGTGCCCCAGGGTCAGTTTATCTGAGTGTGCTGGGTGATAGGCAAAAGAGAGAGAGAAATTGGCTAATGACTGTTTCATCATTTCCTCTTTTTTTGAGAGTGAAAAACAAAAATCAGACCGATTTTGATCCTGGAAAATCACAGCTTCTGTTTGTTTTTGTTGCCAACTTAAAATTGGCAAGACCAAGAAACCAAGTTGGGCTGAATTAAATTTGGAATTAAATTCGGAAACACTAGATGCTGCAGGTCACTAGGACTATCTTTGTATCGTCTGTCAGGACTATTTACAGAACAACGTGTCCTTCACAAGCAAATTATATGTGGCTGAGAAGAGCCAGGATTACTAGTGGCTCTGCCCTGAGCCGGGTGTTCAGTGACCGTCAGGGCCGCTGTCAGGAGGGGACAACCACGTACATTGCTCAATGCCCCAAGGGGGGTGGGGTGCCTGTGAACCTAAGGTAAATATCATTGCCCCAAGCCCCAAGAATAACATAATGTAATTTTCTCCTGGGTCAGGGTACTTCACCCAGCAGCTCTGCACGGAGTACCTTATATTTGACCCTACCAATGCAGTGAGGCACACCTGGGCTCATTACCAGCCTCAGCTGAGCACACCTGCCAAGTGAGGGTACTACTGTCCATGGTCCTGAAGGTCTCTCAGTCTCTGGGAGGCTGCAAGAAGCTCTGACCATGCCCAAAAAAGGATATTTACATAGGAATATATGACTGTCCATGCCAAGGGCTTTGTTCTTTTACTATAACATGTGTTTTATTCACTTTCAGTTGTAAAATTAAATGGCTTTTGTCGTAGTGCAGAGCTATCGTTGAAATGCCCAGACTGCTTTCACATTCACAATGGCAGGCCAGGCAAAAAACCCAGTGAATTTATTGAGCTGGCATAAGCTTCATTACCAGGGGCAGGAGGTTGGGGGAGTTCTCCCCAAGCCCCAAACCGCCTGCTGTCAAGAAAAATTATGGTGAGCTCTTGCCGTTTATTGATCCAGGTGGCAATTAACTGGGCAATTTGACTTACCTCACTACCCTAGCATATTCTCTGAAGCATTTGTGTGATCAGTTATACAGACATCTTCATGCCTATGAGTAGCATGCAATGAACACTTTTTATTTCATCATCTGTTATGTTGTAACTGCACAGGATAACTTGCTAAGACTTAGTCCCATACATAGTGTCTACACACACACACACACACACACACACATGCAACCACACATTAAAATGTTCAGTGTTAAATCAACTCTCACAGTTTATATGAGCTCGATATGGCCAGAGTGGACTCATATAAACTGTTAGAGTTGAATTGACACTTGACATTTTACCGTCCACAATCTTGATTTAATGGTTAATATGGCAGCTGCAGGTTTTTATGCAGGAAAGACAGTAGTGTAGCTGCTCGTGTCATTTGTAATACCCTGTATCCTTTTTGTGTCAACGTTTTTTTTCCCTTTTAAATAAACTCCTCTGCTCTTTTACTGAGAAAAGCTTAGTGTTTCTGCTGTCCCTAGGGCTGAGCACGCATGCTTCCAGACACCTCCTGCTGCTAATGCACTTAGCCGTCCCTGGTTCTCAGGTTGCCCATGCCACAGCCGAGATACAGAAACAGAAAACCTGAGGTCCCGGCACAAGCAATTAGCCAATTAAGTGATTCCCTCTGTTGGGAAATTCTATCAGTCCATCTGAGGAAGTCTTTCTGATTACATTTTACAACTCAATCATTTGGCAGAGGCTTTTAGCCAAAACAAATTATAAAAGTGCATTTTTGGGTCAGCGGAGGACAGGCTTTTCTTCTGTAGCTGGTTGGCTGTTATGTTGGGTAACAGCACTGAGAGCAGCTGGCTCTCAGGGAAACGGTGCCAGGCTTCCTGTGCAGAGTTTGGCATGTCTCCATTTCTGCATGCCCTAGGCTCCTTCTCCTGATGTAGATTGCTATATTGGCTCGGATCATATACCGGATTTAAGGGTACATGGGAGACTGCAGTGATCAAGCAATATATACTTTACAGCAGGCGTTCATAATTTAAATATTCAGTGCAAACCATATTGTTCAGAAGCTCCATAAGCTTCATTCTGCATTCTATAATAGCCCAAGGATGTGTGCCAATTACTGTTGCTTTGTGTGACGATAAGTTGGAGAATCTATTTAATTATAGGTGGTTAACTAAATGGTTGTTGGGCTTGTTGAATATCTTGTAAATGCGAATCATTTTTCTTAATCGGTTGTGTGCATATTTTTCCATGACTGTACATTGATTCTATGACAACCATGTCATGGTTGTAAGGATGTGAACAGCAATGGGGCTGAGTTCAGTTACAGGCCAGCCAGACCTTTTCAACTATCAGCCACAATCAAGGGTCTTGCTATTTACCCTAGAATTTGGGAACAGAGAGAGGACAGTTATTACAGTACATGCACCCATCAGTCTCTCTAATAGAGGAAGCACTTATCCTTTGTCTTGTGTTATTTTTACGGTCATTTTCACCTGGTTGCAGAATAGGTCATTCCACTTACATTTTATTTCGCTGCATTTTGCAATCCTTTTTTTTATGTGCTCAGGTGTTTATTATTATTGTTTGACTGATGACTGATGATGGCATTTTGGTCATTTCTTCTTCCTGTCAGCATTCAATGTGGCCATCAGTGCGCATTAGAAGGGTACAGTGGACCCTGGAAATGGCACAGGAAATCACTGGCAGCAATCTCTCTGAAACTGTCTTTTCCTTTGGCGGGCATTTGGTTTGCCTCCTTGATTAGTAGCGGCTAGCGCTGATTGGCACAGTGGATAGAGAGAACTCCTGCTGTGAACTTTGAGTCAGCCAAATTATTCAGTTCAGTGGCAGCCTGTAGTTCTGGATTATGCGCATCTGAACGACTAACATCAAGTCACAGTTTGACTTCGAACCTTTTTTTAACATCTTTCTTTAACCTTTCCTGTTGCTGAACGATCCACTGCACTAACCATGGCATTACATTGAGCTGCTGGTGGATGTGGTGGAATTTTCTCATTCAATCACATTTGGTCTCTTAGCGGGGGACAGTCACTCTTCATTGTCACATTGGCCTTTTTTCCCAGCTGCACACCCAATGTGCCAAACTATCTGCCCCTGGCAATCTCTATAATAATAATAATAATAATGATAATAATAATAATAACAATAATAATAATAATCACCTTAAGTTTGATTCACTTCTAGAATGCAGATCCATCAAAGGGAGAAGCTGGGCAGCTTTAGATTGTACATTGGGAAGCAGAGCCCAGAGGAAGTGTTATGTTGCACTCACAATGACACACATGAATCAAACAGAAGGTTAGCTCATTTATAATTGCCTCTTTCAGAGACAACAGTGCTCCGTCAGAGCTAAGGTGCAGCGTGGAAGGCCCTGTTCTAGCCACCTGCTTGCCGCTCTGTCAAATTATGTCACCATGCCCTGAGTTTCCCTTACGGACCCCCTGCAGGTTATAATCACGGTCTATCGCTACAGATGGCGCTGCGTCTAAATGAATTGCATGCCATTAACAGCTTTAAGGCTCGTAATTATTTCCAAGGCCAATTATAGAGGGGGTTCGGTCCCGTCCTCCTCTGTTTGTAAGGCAGCTGTAGAGCCGACCCAGGATGCCGAGTGGAAATTTCCACAAATGAGAGTTACTTCTGGGGAGGGCCACCTTGTCACATGGAAAACACTGGGCCAGACCGTGTGTCTCTATCAGTTTTCTCCACCAGAGAGGCAGTGAACATCACAGATTTGGCTCAGAGGAGGCTATTCATTTTGTTAGCTTAGCACCGCCACATCTGTCCGTCCTAATAAGATTCAGCCAAGTCTGAAATTGCAGACGACAGGAGAAATCCACGGGAAATGAACTTAAGTTTGTTCTCTGTTAGTATTTCTCAGCAGTTATGTGATATGAACTTTCTCCCTGTGTTACCCAAGCATTCACAATGATTTGAAATGCGCTGGCACTGTTTTTTTAATGAACTTTTTTAAGAAAATCTGCCAAAATTTCCAAAGGTAAAGAGCCTTACACCAGATTTGTCATAGAAAATGAAGCCTCTTAAACAAAGCTGAACGTGCACACAACAAACATTTTAAAAAGCAAAAACAGGCATGGTAAGAAAAAGGTATATAAAATGAACATTAGCAACACAAGAAACCAGATCCATTATGACCGCTTTTCATTTTTTCTTTCCAGGACTGTAGAAATGTCAGCCATGAAAAGGCTTCAGCCGAACAAAGCCGGGAAGTATCATTTTGGCAGAGCTCTTTGGCAGGATCTTTGCTCGAACCCTCCCACTGGGCCAATGCAGAAGGCGCGGTGAGTGAGGAGAGAAGCCTGTCGCCGTGCCCGCCCGCAGACTGGCATCTCTGATACCTGACGGGGACTCAGCAGAATGACAACTTGTGTAATTTCGGCTTGCAAATGGAACAATGCTGGCTGCCAAGCATGATTCACTCCACCATGAGGTGCAATACACAATACACAACACAATAGAATAGAACGGAACTGTACTGTCCTGCTGGGTGAAATTTTAGTTACAGGCAACATTGGGCATTAAAAAAAACACCACCAAAAATACATTTAAAAAAAGAAAACACAAGGCATAATTTGGAACACACATTGACATCAACATAGACTTTTCCCATTATCTTGTCATGTGAAATGTTGCGAAAACAGTCAAATAAATACATACAGCAGATTGATTTAAACAACCTTACTGTATAGGTGGAAAATATTTAAAAGATGTTAATAATCAGGAAATTAAATGTGTGTGAGCTACACGAAAGAAAGAAGAGAAAATGTTTCTAATTGGATGGAGATGCTCATTCATGGGTGATTTAACAATAAATTCCTCCATGATGAATATTAAAAGGCATATCACAAAAGGGACATGATATTTCCTTTCTGTATTTTTCTTTAACCAAGCTTTGCATACTACTGGTCAAATTGACTGGTCACCTGTGCCCAGTTTTCTCCCTGAATATGATGATGCAATGCTTTTTCTTCAGTTAAATCAACATGTGTATTAGTTTATGAGATTACATATTAGTGAAGCTTATTCAGAGGCAAGGCACCAATACCTTAAATCCATACTTACTGTATTTTAGTAGAATGCACTTGCATGCACTTTATGATGCCCAGTATCTCTTGATTTGCTTTGAACACAGCCTCTCTCACACACTGTGAAACTGGCACATTAACATTGACAGTAGTACATGGGTTTATTAAGCTTGGCATTATGTGGTTTTAATATCCAAGCCAATGGGATATGAAAATGCTCATTACTGTATGAGTGTACTTATTACCACAACAGTTGGTTTTAATGCTACTGGGAGATGCTGACGATGCCTTTCCTCATTAAAAGCAGCGGTTTTTAATGGATGCACAAGACAAAGGCCGAAGATACAAGTATTCTTCAACATATATTTTCATATAGAATCCAAGTATGCATTTAGGATCACAGACAATGTTTCCTGTACAGCTCTTAAACACCACCCACCCAAATTTCACTTAATCTCTACAGGCAACAAACAATGGGGTAGCCATTATCTGATCTTGCAGGTAATCAAGCAGGTAATTAGAGGGAAAATGCAACTAATCACAGTGAAACTGGAGCCTCAGACACCCTTACTGAACCAGAGCAAAGCAGCATAACTCAAGGTTTATGATTAAGCCAAGACCGATCTTGCAATGTTCCTGTTTTTGTTTTTGCTGTTTGCTAGTTTTGATAGTTCCCGACAGGAATTAATGAAGCTTGATTTTCCAGTTCAGAATCCCCATTGGTCGCACGTCTAATTCTCAGCTGAGCCAATCAGCTGGGTTGTCGGACCACACCTGCTTAACAAATTAAGGCATGTTCTGCATTCCTGAGGCATCCCACTGCAGACAAAGCTTCATTATATGGCCCTAATTTGCATGCACCCGCCCCCTCACTGAACAGTGGGGCAATCACAGGAAGACAGCCGCAAACTACTCACCGAATTCAGGAAAATAAATGTTAGACAGATTTGGACAGGTACCTGTCATATTCTTTTTTTCCAAACCGTCATTAATTACAAGTGGAGAACATAGAAAAACTCAACACATTTACTGAAGTACTTGCTTTGAATGATAATACATGCAGTCATGAGGTGACACACATGGATAATAAACATATTGATTTCTAATTTTGAATAGATTTATGTACTCAATAAGATATGTGTCCTCCATGATAGCTCAATATTCAATTCAATTCAATTCAATTTTATTTGTATAGCGCTTTTAACAAAGGGGCTTTGTCACAAAGCAGCTTTACAGAGAACCAGCCCCCAAAGAGTAAGCCTAGGGCAACAGTGGCAAGGAAAAACTCCCTGACTGATAGCAGGAAGAAACCTTGAGCAGACCCGGAATCAGAGGGGGAACCCATCTTCTGCAGGCAGGCACCGGTTTGTTATGGAATATATCTATGAGAAGTATGTGTATGTGTTGATGGGGCCATTTTAAGTCCCAGACTTAATTATTTTACATTTATTAAGAGAGCAAATGTATTCCAATAAGGGTTCTGAGTTTTAGCTGATTTTGAACTTTCTTTGATTGATATGATTTGTGACTTGGATTGCCTCTTTTGTACTGGGTTCTGCATACATAATGTTGCTGTTATGGTTGAGTTCTTTGTTTATTTTTTAGGAAATCCCAGTCAAGAATGATTCTTTATGGAGCCTATAATTAGTTGTCATGCTGAATCACCTGTTCCATGTTCTGAGGGTAGTGAAGGTGTTGACGGTGGTGGTGATGGGTGGGGGGGGGGGGGGGGGGGGGGGGGGGGGGGGGGGGGGGGAAGAATGGTAGCAGTATTGGCCTTGTTAACTCATCATTTACTTTCTGTACATTAAGACTTGGGAGACTCGTATGTAATAGATCTGGCCCTGTTTGCCAGACCTCACTTTTTTGCATCAAACCGAAGCAAAAGCAATTCTCTCACTCACAAGAGCTTTTCTCTGGGCACTATATAGTGCACAATATGCAATGCACATTGTGCAGAGAGGAATGAAGTGCGAGGCAATGTAACAATCACATTGCCCTTGGAAATAAGAATAGCAATGGTGTGCAGGGCGACATCTGCTGTGATAGACATTGTGAGAGTGAGAGTGAGGTGACTGGGGAGGAGAGTGGAGTTTTCCCCTTACTGCTGGAGACATGGTGGAATATGAACACCCTGAACATTACAGAGAGATAGTTTACTACTGCCATCTGAGCACTAAAGCATCCTCTATCTCTTTGTTGATGCGCATGGTGAACATGTTTTTGAGATGAATGCATCTGCCACTACCCATGTCTGGGTAATTTTGGTACAGATAGAATGAATGAGTGACTTAATTAAAATGTATTTATTGTAGCGCATTTTCAGGAGTGACACACTTGAGGACAGTGATTTCTTGATAGAATAAAAATACAATGCAAACACATACACAAACACATATAAACAATGAAAGTGGCAATAAAATAAATACATTACCTTATGTGTTTGTTGAGCTGATATTCTTTTTTTAAAGCTCTCTGACATATTGTAAGATGTATTCAATAAGACACCTTCCATTTGTCTCCATTTTGACACTTTTAGATGTCACCTCTACACCTCTAATACTTATAGTACAAAGAAAACTTTTCCTCTCACAGTTTCCTGTGCTTGGTTTGGGGATTATAAGAAGTCTGTGATGTATTTTCTGATCTTATTTTCTTGGCAGGAAGTATAATACAGGCAATGTATAATGCACAGCATTACCCTGCTCTCCTTGTGTTAAACCACATTAGAGAGACCATTAACTGCCCTGCTTAGTAAGCAAAATATAAGTTACACTGTACCACACCCATATACTCTACAGAACAAAATATTAATGTAATACAGTAGTTCTTATTATATATTAAAAACAAATAAATAAATAAATGAAATCAAATCTCTGAAAATGGCTTAAATAGTGTTTGAATGATTAAAAAAAAGAAAAGAAACAAAAATCAGCAATAGGTGTCATTCATGCATAAGAAGTATTTATCCAACCGAGGAGGAGAGACAATAGAGCCACGGCTCCCCCAATGTAAAAGGGCCAAAAGAAAATGGGAGCCAGGAAAATTCCAATTGAAAGCAGGTTCAATTTCCCTGTGAACAATAGGCTTGCTCAAGTGGGCTGGGAAAGCTGGGGTGTGAAATCCCTTCAGGAGGGAGAGAACAATGCGCCATCGCGGTGCCTCGCCTCTGCGGATACTGCGCGGGGTATTCACCACTGCGGCAGCGGCAGCCAGGCGCCTAGGTAAGCTCTGTAACTCTGTAAAAGGGTGAAACTTAGAACGAACAGGCCTCTGAAATGCTTTTGCCAGCCCTTGGTTTAAAAGAGGAGATCATCAGAAAGACAGCTAAGCCTGGATTCAATCAACATTTGTCTTAACGTTTACGTTTACTAAATGCCTATAATGTAATGTACTTTAAAAGTAAATTTATCGCTTGAAGCATAATTCAGCAAATTAATGTTGGTCTTTGCTGATCACACAAAGCCAACAAACAAATTATGGGGAACAAATCAGCAAATACAATCTAGCACAACATAAATATGCAAGAAATAGACGCACAGCCTTTCTGTCACAAACAATGGCATCATCCCTTGTTGCGATACCAACAGGTCATTCTGTTCCCCTAGTTTTTATGGGGAAACTATGAAGTTACAGCACACAAAGGATAGCATTGAGGAGACTGCATTTATTACAGCAGCATGCAGTCCTTTGTTGCTTTTGCCAGTGCAATACTCGCCCACCTGCAGGACCTGAATCAATAAAATCAGTCAGTTGCTTTCGCAGCTACGAGATGCAAATGGCACTGTGAGCAGATACGCTCGCTCAGTCACCTGTCTACGAGTGTCTTGGACTGCCTACTTCCCACTTTTTTATACTGTTTTATCCCTGATTTCTCTCTTTTTTTCCATATCCATTGGCCCTTCTCTTGACTAAATCTAGTGGAACAAAAATTTCGTTAGCAAAGGCACTATTCAACCAGATGAGTCGCTCTTGCATGATGAAATAGAGATGACCTTAGTTGAATTAACACTGGACATTACACTGTGTAGCAGGTGCTAGCATGGCCAAGATTCAATGCCAGAGTGGGGGACATCTGTATGCTCGAACCCAGTTCAGGACGAGGAAGGGTTGATCAGGGAGGGCCGGGCCGATTTCAAGATCAGCATGCAGAGTTAGCATGACATAACAGTCCTGCCTAAGTAGGAAAAACCATAAAACAACACAACCAAAACAAAAGGCAAAATTCTCAATAACACTAGTTTTTTGGGGGGAAAAATGCTGCCTGATAGTCACTATAGAAACACAAGTAAAAAATAGTTCTATCCAGTAACGAGTCCATTTTCTTATCTAAATGACAAATGCTTGTTTTGCTGAGGCAATCTCAGAAGAAAAATCAAAGCGGCAGATGGTTTTTCAATTCCAACAGATCAGTGAAGTCAGCCAGAAGAGCCTCACTTGAAAAGCAAAGCCAGAGAAAAAGTCTGTTGATGCTGGGCTGCATCAGGCCAACGTGGGCTGAGCTGGGTTAAGGCACAAAGGTTCAAAAACAAGCAAAAACTAACAAACAAACAAAAATAAAACTCACCCCCACCTCTGCGAGCTTGTAGCTGTAGGCAGCTAGCTTGTAGCTTCCAGTGTCCTGTAGGGCAGCAGGAAACAGTGACAGCTGCCAAAGGGATGTGACATTCTCTGCTCCTCCCCCACGCCAACATCAACAACAACTACTCAGTGTGACTGTCCCTTTGCAGGGAATTAATAATGACACATGCAAATAAGGCGCATCATATGTGAATACAATAAATGTAAGCCACTTTTTCTTTTTTTGCTGTAATTGTGCATACTGAGAAGTTAATCATTTTTTCATCAGCGTGATAACCAGCAGCATGTCAGCCGAAGGTACAGGACATTCTGTGGAGAAAATGGCCTGCCCTCCTGGGCTGCACTCCACAGAGGATGCTGGTATAGATGCAAATTAACAAGATTAATGTGTAATTACAACGAGCCCGGCAACATAATTATTAGGTATCACGCGAGATGCGTTCATCCTTGATCAGCACCATCATTCATGCATAAAATATACCCTTTTTTGTTGTTCGAGTGAAAGATATCCAGGGGATTTTTAATGTTCATAAGTAGGAATGTGAATAAATTGGTAACTATGGCAATGCAGGTCTCCGTTGTTGGTTGCAATAAAAGTAAGCTTAAACTGCTCATTATTGGATAGTTAACAGCATTATCCTCTTTCCCTTTTTTGTAGATTTCTCATTTCTCTAATGCAACTAAGTTGTCACTGTTGGATTTATTTATTTAATTTAACTTAATTTGTGACAAAACCTCTGCCTCCACCTACCTACCATTCCTTGGAAGGTTTAAGGTTTATTCGCCGTTGTTCTCCACTTGATCACTGATCATGCTCCAACCTCTCTCCACCTGCTGTAATTTACCATCACTTAGGGGTTTCACCTCTGAGAGTATATTTGGCTGTATGCACAGCGCAAGGTCAATGAAGCCTATTGCCATAATATTGCACTCTATACTGTAAGGTGGGGGTAACATTCTGGCTTGCAGCTTTGTTAGTGACTCACTTGTACAAGTAGGCAGCACAGAGGACTCGGGTAATTGGCCACCAGGATGGATCTCTACTGGCTCCTATACTGAGCTACAGAAGCCAAAGCCCCAAATTTAAGAGACCAATACCCTTAATGGCCTCTGATAAAAATGCTTGTCCCAGAAGTGGTACTACAAAGACCCTCTCTTCCATACTTTGATTCTTGAAGTTAATAACTGCATGCCCCTTGGGGAAATTTGTTTTTGTCTTCAGAAGCACAGCAGTCCTCAGCTCATTAATAAAAATAGAACCCATGGGTACAGTACACCCAGTAGTTATTTTTTAACACACGATAGAGCTATTTGCATATTTGTTAAATGTATGCATTGTTTAGATGGGTTTCTAATTGTTTGTCTTTTGAAAAAAAAATCTAATTAAAAAACGCTGTACCCACCACCTTTTTTTGTATAATTATTCTACTATATATATTACCTTTTAGTGCGAAATATGGAGAAATGTAAATAAATTTACGTTTTCAGTTCAAATTAAAACACTCTCTGCTGTCCACATGCTACAATTACAGGATGTATGTATCCCCAGAATGCATATACTGTACCCTACTACATAATAAGACATCAGTTATATATTTTTTAAAAAGAGAATACAGCAGGCCTAAATGTATAATAGTCTGTTTAACATCTCTGGAGTCATCTCTGAATGCACAGATTGATAGCACAATCTGGACTCCTCCAAATATTTTAAACAAGTGGCTTGTTTTTAAAATAATGGAAACATAGGAAGTTGATGATACTAGGCCATGAACTGATTGAGTCTGTATATTTTCCAAGCTGATGAAAACAGCAATGAGAAAGAACCTGCATTAAAAGTGTGAGCAGACACAGGTTTGCAGTCTGCCTTACTTAAAGGAGCTCTTTGAATTTCACTGTGGAATAGGTTTTATTTGATTTTTAAAAACCCCAACCAGTAGCATTGTAAGGCTTTGGAGTTTCAGAGAAGCATTTGATGCTAGGCTACCTAGAAAAGGAACATTTTCCTCGTGTCTGCACTTTCATTCGCAGACTTCATGGCTTCATAAGCCAGCTTTGTGCTGTGCACAGGAAGTGTTGTACAAAGCCTCTGCCATGCACTGGTTCATGTCACATTTTCTCCCTGGACAATTTTCCCAACCTTTCGCCTTTTGAACCGAAGGCAGTGGAGTGACTCTTTGGGCTCTATTTTCCGGCTGGTACACGGTGTGTTGCCAGCTGATTGCTAATTTCGGGAATCTTCCAAGCAATTCGTGTATCATCACAGCCTATTCAAAAGCCAATCAACGGTTTTCATGGATCACATGCTGTTCAATTTGACTCTTGGTATAAATCCCAGAAGTGGGAAAAAGGCATCCTTTGCATTTATTGTCTTTTTAAAAGAAATAACTTAAATTTCTGTATTTATTTCTATTTTAATTGTTTATGGCTGTTCTTATACTGCATTGTGGTTCCTGGGGTACTGTATTTTGTTCTATTTCTTTCACCCATCTGTCGACAGAATGACAAATCACAAATCACAAACTTTGTTTTTGTAAAGAAGAGTAAAGAAACCTTTTTCAGCTAATTTTTTTTCTGTAGGCTTTACATCATTTGTGACCAGTTACTAATCATGTGTGAGGTGCAGTTCAGGTTTTACCTCTTCTGTGCCCTTCTATATGTATGTTATATTTACATTCTAGTTACAACCATGCTGCGTGGGGATAGACTTGCTGTTTCGTTTCTTAGCAGTGTCTATGAGTGAGCAATGCAAGCAAAACCTTATCTGATTTGGAACCAGGTGGTAAATGATTGAAATAAGTGTATTTAAAACATGACAAAACCTCAGGTAAGCCATACCATTGTTGTGAATTAATGACAGACTTGTGCATTGTAATTTCTTTTGTTTGAGCAACACTGACTCATTTTACCACCGTGAATGAAATCGCTGACATTGTATGTTCTTCCCTGGTTTTATTTTGTTCAATAAGACTTCAAAATACTGTTTTCATCATTTCTTAATTATAGCACCACATGTTTAAGCTATTTAGCTGCAGGTTTAATTGGGAAATTGGAAACTGGCCCATAATTAACATTTAGGCAATGTTTTAATTCTGACAGAAGAAAATTTTAACAAATGTGAATGAATTTCTCTTATTTATGAGATTCGTTCTGAGTCGATAAAAAAAAAAATGTGACACCCCAATTCTACATGAAAGCAGGTAATTTGATTGGCTATTAATAAATCCAGCTGCACCACAGCTGATAATATATGCAGTATAATCCAGCCCTGTTTCCAGGTTCACCACGCTCTTTGTGTAGTATGCTCCTTGCCTCTGGAAAACACCAATATTCACTAGCCATGCCCAGGCCTCCGGAAAATATAGCCGTTTGTTCGTCTTGCAAATGACAGTGCAAGATGAACAACCCCGCCCCCCCCCCCCCCCTTCCTATTCACCATGATGACCAATATCACAGTGAATTGATAATGTTGGCCCAACTGCTGTGGATTGAGACACAGGCCATTCTGTCGAATGCACGGATACGAATACAGTTGGTGCTGTCCATGCACACCTCTAACAGCTCAGCCTGCATTGGATATGAAAGCCATTGTATGCATGGGCATGGCTGTGAGCAAGAACTATTTACTCCCAGGGCAAATTCTTCCTGAACAGTCTTGGCACACTTGACAAATTTGTAAACTACAACAGAATCTGTAAGCTGTTGATAAAGTTTTCATTTTGCATGATAGACTGGATTCCATCTTACATACACAGAACCAGTGTGTGCTTTCGCTATATCTCTTATCCTTGTACTGGCTGCCTAGCTTAAATTTAAATGTTGGCCTTCTATACTCTACACTCTTGTCTCTTGCTATGGACCCAGGAGAGTGAATCGCACAAAAAAACAGCTAAATAAGTGAATTAACCAAATTACATTACATTTATTTGGCAGACACTTTTATCCAAAGCGACGTACAATAAGTGCATACCAAAGGGCATTGGAACAACTACAAACACAGGTTCGATAAGGTACAATTTTGTACAATTATTCATAGCCATGAACACGTTACTCTGACCTAACCTATGCCAAGTCAAACTAGGAGGCACCACAAGCTACAACATCACAACAATGACACAAGGCACAATAAGTGCTGCAAACTGCGCAAGCTTTGTGTCTCCATTAGTTTCAGTATCAATTCAATTATTTTGGATTGCTGCCGTAAATGGGAAATGTTTACGCTGTTCATCTGCGAATGGAAAATGTTTACCCTGTTTATCTGTAGGGGATGGCTCATAGGATGTGACTGTGGGGGGTATCCCACACTGAGAGCAGAGGAGGCAGGGCTTTCTCTCTGGCCTGCAGGGTTAGGCAGATCTTGTTCTCAGCCCAGTGCGACAACCTTCACCGCAGGTGGCCATTACGTTCTGAGTGCTGTTCCAGGCGAGCGAGCTGGGAACCCACAGTCTATGGGACCCCCCTGAGAGAGATGAGGGTTATGGATGGTTTCCTTCCAGTGATTGCATAAGAGATTGGATAGCATCACGGCTTATTCACTCCAATACCCTGATGCTATCCAGCTTCTTCGATAGCTTCAATGAGACAATTCAAGGACTTTTTTTTAAGCAAGATGAAGCACCTCAGCTCAAAACAAAAATGAAGGAATAATGTTGATTTCATAGAGATGAAGGTTAATATCTTCCATGCTTAAGTGTGTGTAAGGAGAAGTACCATGGGCGGGCACGGTGGCATTGTGGTTAGCACTGTTGCCTCGCAAGAAGGAGGTTCCGGGTTCGAATCCGGGTCAGACTGGATCCTCTCTGCGTGGAGTTTGTATGTTCTCCCTGTGTTCGTGTGGGTTTACTCCGGATACTCCTGTTTCCTCCCACACTCAAAGACATCCATGTTAGGTCCACTCCTGCAGTTGCCCTTGACCAAGGCACTGGACTCAGAACTGGAGTTGGTCCCCAGGCGCTGCACTGTGGCTGCCCACTGCTCCTAGGTAACTAAGGATGGGTCAAATGCAGAGGACAAATTACCTCACGGGGTTCAATAAAAGTATATCTTATCTTATAAGTAAATATATTAAAGTTGCTCTAATAATAATAATAATAATAATAAACAATTCTCTCTGTTCTTTTTTTTACTCTACGCTCTGTCAGCCATCTTCAAAATTGACAGAGCACTTCACAAATGATCAGGAGATGGTAGAATAATTTTTACTATTTTTAGAGGGTGGCCAGAGGTCACATTTTGTCACAAGGGTTCTCTTTGTCTGTGTGCTTCTCTCAGTCCAATCTTCCCTGGCACACATTTGTGCCATGTTTCTGTAGAGATTCCAGAAATGTAATACCATCCAGAATCAGTGTGGGGATCAAAGATGGCAATGCATGCTTGGAACAAGAAGACACTTGTTTAACAAAGGGGGTGGGGGGTGGGGGGGGTACAATGAACTCCAGGAGACAGCTTCAGAAAACCTCCAATATACCATGGAAAAGCAATTGCTTGTCATAAGGTGCCAGGTCGTGAGACTCATCTGTGCTGTTGTGTGTGGTGAAGAAAGGTGAGCAGGGGGGATTGTGGGGAGAATGAGATATCAGATGAGACTTGTGAATCGAATGTGAAAGACAGACGGAGCGAGGGGGGAGAGGACGGGGAGGGAATGTGTGAATGTGTGGACATCCCTGTGAGGGGTACAATTGGAACAGTGGGAAAGATAAAGGCAACTCGCTATGACAAGACATTGCACTTTATACTTGACACTACAGATTCTTTATAGCCTCATTTCTCTTCCCCTCCTCCTGCCTGGAGACTGCTCTCCCTCTGTTTCCTCTCTTCCTCACCTGAGACTACCCTCCCTCTGTTTCTTCTCCTCCTCCCGGGAGACCGCTCTCCCTCTGTTTCCTCTCTTCTTCACCTGAGACTACCCTCCCTCTGTTTCTTCTCCTCCTCCCTGGAGACTGCCCTCCCTCTGTTTCTTCTCCTCTTCACCTGTGACCGCTCTCCCTCAATCACAAGCTCAGTAGACTCCGGGAAATGTATTCTATGCAGTGCTCCCCTTTCCCCACCTTCTCCTCCTCTTCTCCCTTCCCCTCCACCTGCTGTAATTTCCACTCTCTGATCTTCGCCCCCTGTTACTAAAGCAAATGCAAAATACTGTTACAAAGATTTTTATTACGTTAATTACATTCACGGTGAGGGAGCACTTTGGCTGGAATGCTGACTGTAATTGGCTCCACCCAAACTGCTATTCCATGTACGTCCATACATTTGCAAAGTAAATGCTCGTAGTGTGCATGCTCTGAATTATACATGAGGCTGTCTAATGCCTTATGTTTCCAGTCAATTATGTTTGACAAAAGGAACAATTATTCAGGCCCTTATGTGTGTGCCTATGTATTGTATGTGTGTGTGTCTGTGTGTGTATGTGTGTGCACATGTGTGTGGGTGTGATTATGGTTAGGAGTAAGACAGAGTATGTGTGTGTGTTTGCGTGTGTGCGCGCATGTGTGTGCGCATGTGGGTGGATGTCTATTTGGATGTGTGTGTGGAGAGAGAGGGAGCAAGATGTCAGAAAGGAGAAAGAGAGAGAACGACAGATGTCAAGAGAGAGAGGGAGAGAGAGAGTGAGAGTGTGTGTGTGTGTGAGAGAGAGAGAGAGAGTAAGAGAGAGAGAGAGAGAGAGAGGAGGGCAGCTCACAGCTCATTGGGAGGCTTTTTCCTCAGCACTGCTGTCATCTCTCATTCCTGTCACAGAAGTGGAAAATCAGAAAAGAGGGACACGAATAAAGAATGAGGAGAAACCAAACAAAGATCCTGAACATTTTCCGGTTGCTTTGACTGGTGGTGGGTGCTCAGCTGGAGACGTGCATGGGGAGCTATTCCCTTTAGCTCAGCACTTTCACTATGGACGCAGCTCTCTGCCAGGTCCAAAGCCCCACTGCTGTTTAAAAAACAATAAGTATTATCTGCCTTATGTATTGCCTCACAATGTTACCAGCGATAAACTGAATAATCTAGGCTTCCTCCCCTCTTCCTACCTTCCCTTCTTCTTTTTACATTCTCTTCTCTCTTCTTCTCCATTTCTCCTCTCTCCTCTTTTCCCCTCATTTTCTCTCTTTTGCAATCACCCTTCCCTCTGACTACATCATTTAAAAACCGTCTGAGTGCAGATTTATGGCTTCACCTGTATTTTACACGAGTGCTGTGAGCAGAAATCTAATTAACTGTTTCTGAGACTGTCTGGAAACATGACAAAAAGGTACACTTACTTCTCTGTATTTATTTGTTTATTTATTAGTTTATTTGACAGGGAAAATTCACACTAATAACATTTCTGACAACTTGCCAGAGTTATCCAGGGAGAGAAATATTCACCTGTAGTCCCTTTCAATTCTTGTTTTCTCACATTCAGCATCCTCTGGTAAAATCCTTTTCAGCTATGGTTTTGGCAGCTTATAAATGGGAGCATATGAGCTTTTCAGCAAAGAATTTGCTTTCCATGGAGAGTAGATTAAGAATTGAAATATTGGTGCTTCAATAACAGGTTTAGCTTATCCTGGCTGAAACATCCGCCTGTGCAAAAACAGCCATTGCATAGATGTTTTTGTTATTCAAATTTTTAAATATTTTCTATGGCACATGCAAGAATTTTGAACAACACAATGTAATAATTGTATCATTGCATGTGTGCCAATAATGCCTTGGGAAAGGACTACAAGTGAACTGCACCATATTCACCTGTGGGTGTTTGTGGAGAAGCCATTCTGTGACTGGTTATTATGGCACTGCATGAGATCTCTTTGCAGTTGCACCCCAGGGTTTCTGGGGGGGTGGGGGGGTGAGGGGTGGTGGGGGGGTGACTGCCCACACAGAACTGTGGGGACAGCGCCTGAGAAAATGCAGTCAGCTGGAATATCTGTGTGGGCGAAAATTAAACACATTTCCCACTGTACAATTACCATATGCCCCTCCCCCTCCATCCAGCTACAGGAAATTACTTTTTTTATACAGTGCAGATAGTAAAAAATGTTTCTTAATGGTTGCTGCTGGTGTGCGAAAGATGCTTAGTGTCAAAGATAACTCTGATTTGCTTTATCCCTGTATCAGGGATAAAATGGTACTTCATTTTGTGTGTGTGTGTGTGTGATGGTGTGTGTGCATGCATATAAGTACCTATGTGCATATATGTGCATATAGATGTTCATGCATGTGTGTATGAGTGTGTGCATGTGCTTGTGTACAGTATGTGTGCATGTGCGAGTGTGTGTGTGTCTTCATCCATATAGCTATGAAGAGTTATAGAGGAAATTCACTTCTTTCAAATCTAAGTGCCACCTGGATGAGCATTTTCGACCACAACCACTCATCTTTTGTATTAAAAAGGAAGCAATTTATTTTTAAAAAAATTTGAATTGTTCTGATCATTTTGTCCAAAACATCAGAGCAACCATATAATAGTGTATCAGAACCATGACATAACTTTTCCTGCAAAAGACACCAACACATCTTCCAGCAGTGACTGCTATTCAGAACTAAAAAGGCATGTCCTATTCAGTTTTATTTGTCAAAAGAAGGCTTTAAGATCACCTAGAAGCTGGTGATTAATTATGAGGGTTATGTGGCAGGTCTGTCTATTCGCTGGCACAGGCATGTGCACCTTAAAACTCGCCACTCAACTGTGATTCATTATGCAGTGTTGACTCTTTAGCTTCTGTTTATGACAGGCATACTCTCCAAAGAGATAAATAATTTATTTATATTTTAAACCCATCAAGCTAAAAGAGAATTTGAACTCATTTTGTGCCTTTGAGCACTCCTACCTCAGCAATGAGTTAACTCATGTATATATAACTCAGCCAAGTTATATATACATGCAACAAGGGAACAAAGTCTTCATTGTTTTAGTGCATTTGAGTGATTATTTTTAGTGTATTAATTAGGATAAGCTATTTATTTTATTTTATTGCTTTTGCTCGTTGCCTTATATACAGTAAGTGTAGCTTAGGTAGTTACGCTCAAAGGCAAATTTATATGAAAAAACTTCTGTTTCTACATTTTGTTAGTGATCAGGCAAGGACTGTCATATCCATTTGTTTGGCAACATGTTCGTTTGCATTGCAATATTGGGCTACATCACATTGTGTGGAACAGTGCTATAGTCAGCTGCCTAAGTTAAGGTTCAATTACCTTTCCAATATACATGTCAACATTTATAGAGCCAATTTTGCGAACATATATTTTTAAGCATTATGTAATCGAGGTATTACGGTAATCGAGCTGTCGTACATTTTCGTCTATTTCCCATGTTACGGTAAACGTGTAGGTTCTGACGGATTGTCGGATGTGTTCGCTAAACCGAAGGACAGCGATGTAAATACTTCAACCTGGAACCTTTCACAGACTTTTGTCCAATAAAGCGAAAAACAGGAAGACTCTTCATAATATGCTGTGAGCTACTGGTAAGAGTTTATGTAGTCTAAGAAATTGTATTGCAATTGTTTGCGTAGCTTTTGTTAGGGGTTTGACAGTTTGAAAAGGAGATATAAGTGTGTTGGAAAGATCACCCAGACTTGCGTGTTTCTGCAGACGATTGTAAAATCTGTCGCTACCTGTTCCGCCTTTGTTCTTTGCATGGTTTGTACACCGAGTATTATCATTATTATTATTTTACAATGTGCATATCTGCGGCATAAGTACAAAGGGATAAAAGTTTACATTTGTAGACAAACTTATAGCAGATGATATTTGCAGGAAAACTGTTTCGACTCTTCACTTTAGACTACACACTTTTATATTGTGGGTCTACATAAATTAAGATGGTACTTGCTCGCATATTAAACTCAATTTAAAAAATATTGACGTTTTCACGTATTTTCATACACTTAAAATTTGGTTTACTTCTGAGTGAACTGAAACAATGCTTCGCGGTTAATGATTTGTTTGTATTGGTGAAGCGGAAAATGGAATGTTCCTTAATTCAGACATAAAGGGCATTGTTTGCAGCCTACTTTGTGTAAGGTGTATTTTAGTCTAGGCTGTCCTATTGTGTCAGTTTGATTGCGTGCTTATTGGCGGCTTGGCTACAACTGAGACGCAGCCGTTTCTTATTGTTTGGGCTTGCTTCTGTCAAGTAGGCTACGCACTTCGAATTGCCAAAATTATATTTTTTTCTATACGAAACAGAGTGGTCGCCTATTTCGTTTCGTGTATCATTGGTTTAATGTTAGAGCTTTTCTTGTCGATGAGTAATCTCATTAATACATTGTTGCTGATTTTTGTTAATTCGTTGTTTGCTGTTACTCATACGTCAACAAACACAGAAGTAAAGCAGTTTGAAGTAGGCTACTTGTACGGTATGTATGTTGCTAATTCGATTAGGTCACGACTTTGCAAAGTGCCGTTCGTTCGCTGTGTATATGGGATGACGAAGACGAGTGGCAAAATAGATTAAATAAAACAAGGATTTCCCACTGAACTATATTCGTGTGTTTGCGTGTGTGTATTAAGAAAATGTCATTCTTATTAAGAGCCAGTTCATCTCGAGGGCAATCAGACGAATTTGTGGGGGGGAAAAGTGCGGTAGGACATTGTAGCTTCTTGCTAGGTTCCCACCTCCATGCATGTAGTGAATGGATGTTTATCAATCAGGAGTCATTTCACTGCCAAATGCTTTCAAACCTCCATCACTGTTTCCAGTAAACGTATAATCTTCTAAGGCCCTGCTTTCCTTAGCATATTTTATTGCTGATCCATTTACCCCCCACTGGGAATTTTCCTCTCTTCCTTTGCCATATGCTTGATGTAGTGCTACAATCAATTTTTCTGTGCTTAAATATTTCATGTCATTCGATAGTTACACTAGTTTATAACACAGAGTGTATTATTTACTCTCTGTTCTGAATACAGCGATGATAGCTGCTTTACAGTGACTAAGTCCACTTCTGCACCTGCACAAAACATTCAAGTGATGTCACTCAAATGAGTTGACAATTGAAGTGTTTTCATCATTGACCGGCTTTGCATATTGCTGGCAGAAGATCCTTTTTTCTATGTAGCACTGATTTTAAAAAACTATATTCAGTGAGCTCCAAAATGTTTGGGGCAAAGACCATTTTTCTTGATTTGCCTCTGTACTCCAACGAATTCACATGTGGTTAAAGTGTAGATTCTCAGCTTTCATTTAAGGGTATCGTTATACATTCAGGTTTCACCATGTAGAAATTACAGCACTTATGTACACTTTTGTAAACAGACCCCCCCTATTTCAGGGCACCATAATGTTTGGGATAAATGACTTCACAGGTGTTTCTGACTAGTCAGGTGTGTTCAAGTGCTTCCTTAGTGCAGATATAAGAGAGCTTTCAGTATCTAGTATTGATTCTAGGCTGTTGATTGCATTTGGAGTCTGTTATTGGTGTTTGTCAATAGGATGACCAGAGTTGTGCCAATGAAAGTAAAGGAAGCCATTGTAAGAAAATAAGAATATGCCAAAAATTAGGCTTACCAAATCAACTGTTTCTAACTTCATTAAGAAGAAAGTGCACTGATATGCTCAGTAATCACAATGGGCCTGGTTGGCCAAGGATGACCTTTGCATTTCAGGAGGCATGCATCGATGTTTCAGTGACTACTGTCCGGAGAAGGCTTCATATACAGAACTACAGAGGCTTCAGTGAAAGATGTACTGTAAACCATTAGTTAGCTGCAGAAACAGGATGGCCAGTTTATAGTTTTCTAAAAAAAAGATGGCTGCAGTACAGACCTGTCAGAGCATTAACAGTAAACATACTCTGCACCTGGTGATGTCTATGGGTCACAGACTTTAAGCAGTCATTGCATGCAAAGGATATGTGGCAAAGTACTAAACATGACTACATTCATTTACATAATGTTAATGTGTCCCAAACATTGTGATGTCATAACTAGTGCAGACTATGTGCTAGACACTGAGGACATTTGTGTTTGGTACATAAGGAATGCTTCATGTTGTCAGTGGCCATGGCAGTCCCTTCAGTCAATGGAATGTGCAACCATGGCTATCTATCCAACATAGACTGGCTCCAATAGGACAGGGAGAGTGCTTTTTTTAACACTGATTGATTTGTGCAGCCTTTCCATATGTTTTAGCTCCTTTATGCGTAGGGCTATAATAATTTGGCCCATAGCGCCATCATCACGATACGAAAAAGAAAAGAAAAATATGAGGCAGTTAAGAAGATTAAGCGCTGTGAGTTGAGTGCAGCCTTTGATACTCCCTCTGGAATGGAGGCTGATTACAAGATGCTCATCGCCATAAATGCTAAACAACAGAGGGCCTTCTGGCAGCCGAAAGGGAATCTCTCTATTTCTCTCTCCTCATCTTTCTCCTCATATCTCTCTCTCTTTTTTTCTTTCCTTCTCCCTCATATTATTATTATATCCTGCAATTACTTTGGTCATACAGTGTCTATTAATGTAATTACCCTCCTCCTGTACATTTGCCACTGTGAAAGCATCAGACAACCAGACAGTCCAGTT